>NW_028270151.1:18679810-18830366 GCF_037043375.1 Chiloscyllium plagiosum | reverse complement strand
ACCAGGCCTAGGAACTTCAGGAATCCAATAAGATCTTCACCTTCCTCGTGCTCCGAGAGATTCACGAGCCATCTCTGCATACCTCGACACGGTCCTGTCCCCCTTAGTCCAAGAACTTCCCACCTACGTTCGGGACACCACCCACGCCCTCCACCTCCTCCATGATTTTCGCTTCCCCGGCCCCCAACGCCTTATCTTCACCATGGACATCCAGTCCCTATACACCTCCATCCCCCATCATGAAGGCCTCAAAACCCTCCGCTTCTTTCTTTCCCGCCGTACCAACCAGTACTCTTCCACTGACACCTTCCTTCGACTGACTGAACTGGTCCTCACTCTGAACAACTTCTCTTTCTAATCCTCCCACTTCCTCCAAACCAAAGGAGTAGCCATGGGCACCCACATGGGCCCCAGCTATGTCTGCCTCTTCATTGGATATGTGGAACACTCCATCTTCCATAGCTACACTGGCACCACCCCCCACCTTTTCCTCCGCTACATCGATGACTGTATCGGCACTACCTCATGCTCCCGCGAAGAGGTTCGACAGTTCATCCACTGAACAAACACCTTCCACCCCAACCTCAAATTTTGTGGGCGGCACGGTGGTACAGTGGTTAGCACTGCTGCCTCGCAGCGCCAGAGACCCGGGTTCAATTCCCGCCTCAGGCGACTGACTGTGTGGAGTTTGCACGTTCTCCCCGTGTCTGCGTGGGTTTCCTCCGGGTGCTCCGGTTTCCTCCCACAGTCCAAAGATGTGCAGGTCAGGTGAATTGGCCATGCTAAATTGCCCGTAGTGTTAGGTAAGGGGTAAATGTAGGGGTATGGGTGGGTTACGCTTCGGCGGGTCGGTGTGGACTTGTTGGGCCGAAGGGCCTGTTTCCACACTGTAAGTAATCTAATCTAATCTAATCTAATCTTTACCTGGACCGTCTCAGACTCCTCCCTCCCCTTCCTAGACCTCTCCATTTCTATCTCGGGCAACCGACTCAACACGGACATTTACTATAAACCAACCAACTCCCACAGTTACCTAGATTACACCTCCTCCCACCCTGCCCCCTGTAAAAACGCCACATTCCCAATTCCTTCGCCTCCGCCGCATCTGCTCCCAGGAGGACCAATTCCAATACTGAACAACCCAGATGGCCTCCTTCTTCAAAGACCGCAATTCCCCCTCAGACGTGGTTGACGATGCTCTCCACCGCATCTCCTCCACTTCCCGCTCTTCCGCCCTTGAACCTCGCCCCTCCTAAGCCACGAGGACAGAACCCCACTGGTCCTCACCTACCATCCCACCAACCTCCGGATGCATCGTATCATCCTTCGTCATTTCCGCCACCTCCAAACAGACCCCATCACCAAGGATATATTTCCCTCCCCTCCCCTATCAGCATTCCGGAAAGACCACTCCCTCCGCGACTCCCTCGTCAGGTCCACACCCCCCATCAACCCAACCTCCACTCCTGGCACCTTCCCCTGCAACCGCAAGAAATGCAAAACTTGCGCCCACACCTCCCCCCTCACTTCCCTCCAAGGCCCCAAGGGATCCTTCCATATCCATCACAAATTCACCTGCTCCTCCACACACATCATTTACTGCATCCGCTGCACCCGATGTGGCTTCCTATACATTGGGGAGACAGGCCGCCTACTTGCGGAATGTTTCAGAGAACACCTCTGGGACACCCGGACCAACCAGCCTAACCGCGCCGTGGCTGAACACTTTAACTCCCCCTCCCACTCTGCCAAGGACATGCAGGTCCTTGGCCTCCTCCATCGCCAGACCATGGCAACATGACGCCTGGAGGAGGAGCACCTCATCTTCCGCCTAGGAATCCTCCAACCACAAGGGATGAATGCAGATTTCTCCAGCTTCCTCATTTCCCCTCCCCCCACCTTATCTCACTCCCAACCCTCGGACTCAGCACCGCCTTCTTGACCTGCAATCTTCTTCCCGACCTCTCCGCCCCCACCCCCTCTCCGGCCTATTACCCTCCCCTTAACCTCCTTCCACCTATCGCATTCCCAACACCCCTCCCCCAAGTCCCTCCTCCCTACCTTGTATCTTAGCCTGCTTGGCACACCTTCCTCATTCCTGAAGAAGGGCTTATGTCCGAAACGTCTCCTGCTCCTTGGATGCTGCCTGACCTGTTGCGCTTTTCCAGCAACACATTTTTCAACAGTGAAAAGCTTTGTCTTGCGAGCAATACAGGCAGATCACAAAAGTAAGTTGCATAGATAGTAAATAATAGGTAAACAGCGGCAAAAACTTAAACACAGGTACAGACAAATGTTAAGAGTTTGTGAGTCCATTCAGTATTCTTACAACAGTAGGGTAGAAACTGTTTTGAAACCGGCTGGTGCATATGTCCAGGCTTCTGTACCTTCTCTCCCGTGGATGGTAGAGGGTGTAGAAAAGCATTGCCAGGACCTTCGAGAATGCTGGCGGCCTTTTTTTGACAGCGGGCCTGGTAGATGAATTCTATAGATGGGAGGTTGGCCTTTATGATTGTCCGGGCCGAGATCACCACTCTCTGTAACCGTCTCCGATCTTGAATGGTACACTTGCCATACCAGGGAGTGATACATCCAGACAGAATGCTCTTGATGGCGCACCTATAAAAGTTGGCAAGAGTATTCGTTGTCATGCCAAATTTCCTCAGCTGCCTGAGGAAGAAGAGGCGTTGTTGGGCCTTTGTAACCAGTGCGTCCACATGAAGAGTCCATGGCAGAGATTGACTCCAGCGCTGCCTTGATTTTTTTCTCAGAGTTTTTCCTGGATTTGCTCGATTTTTTGCTGCTCCATTAAATACAAAGGGGCCACCACAGGAGTGTGAGCAATGGCATTGGGTACCCCAATGTAGTTGGGGAGTGCCTGCCTGCTGTACTCCTTTCGCCCCTTTTGCTTTATTTGACTTCATTCTGAGTTTAGAGCTTTGAAATCACAGTTTTAGAAGCTCTAAATATTCCACAACTTGATATTATCAATTTTCTCCGAGGGGTGGTTCGTGAGGAGGGGGGTGGGGTCCACCTTGCCTGGAGTATGGCACAGAGCCTAGCACAGCAGACCTCTTAGACCGCCGCCATCTTGGATCTCCCAGTTGTGTGATTTTAACTTTGTCCACCCCAGTCTAACACCGGCACCTTCAAACCATGGATAGGCTGAGGTTGTTTTCTCTGGAGCAGAGATATCAGGGGGAGGGTGGGTGAGGAATCCCAATAGAGGTGCATGAGGTTATGAGGGGTATGGACTGAGTGAACAAAAAGGAGCTGTTTCCCCTTAGTTGAAGGGTCAACAACGAAGGGCCATAATTTTAAAGTGAAAGGCAGGAGGTTTGGACAGGAATTGAGGAAAGGTGGGAATCTGAATTGCACTGCTGGGGATGGACGTTGAGACAGAAAAGTCCACAACCTTTAAAACATATTTGGATGAGCACTTGAAGGTTTTGGACAAATTGTTGGAAAGTGAGACTAGTATAGATTTAGAGGAGCTTTGACAGTGCAGACTCAATGGGCTGAACGGACTCTTCTGTACTGTGTGATTCTGTGATTCTACGCACAGCTCATATTTTACTTGGGCACTTTCCATCCTAACAGACTCAATATTGAATTCCACATCTTCAAAGCCTGACCCTCTCTGACTTCCAGCTTTCAGGATTCTTACATTCTTCCCCATCAAGGGGTGTCTTTTTTTGTTGTTTCATTTGCTCTCAGCTGAGAGGATGCATTGTCAACCTTTCACAACTAAATTTACACCTATTTAACATCTCTATTCTCTTTCACTCCAATTAGCAATTCCTTTGTCTTTTGCAATGAGCCCTCACTGCATAGCAGGCACTGTGTGTAGGCTGTGAGATGTAGGCAAGAGGTTTGCAGCAGTGCTAATTGTGTGATGTTACTATAAAACTGCTGTGTCGGTTTGGTATAAGCCATGCTTGATCTAGCTGGTCAGTAGGTGAGTGAAATAATTGGTAGGTTATTTGAGCCTGCCTGAAGTTAATGGATAATTTATAAGGATACTGCATTTGATTTTTATTTGTTGATTTTGATTTATTGCAGTGATATGTACTAAGTACAGTGCAAAGTTTTGTTTTGCAAGCAGTACAGGTGGATCATAGTAAACAAGGACATACAGATCATAGGGTACTTAGACACAGCGAGGCACACAAGGTTATGGCTGCCCACAAGGTGCACAAAGCACGATCGACGTTAACAAGATCAACATTATTTGACGTTAGAGAGGTCCATTCAGCAGTCTAATAACAGCAGGGAAGAAGCTGCTCTTGAACCTGTTGGTGCATGCGTTCAAGCTCCTGTATCTTCTGCCTGACAGGAGGGGTTGGAAGAGAGCATTACCGGGGTGGGATGGGTCTTTGATGATGTTGACAGCCTATGAGAAGGAGCAGCGAGAAGTGTACAGTGTAACCTCAATTATCCGAATATCAATTATCCGAAAATCGGATTATCCGAAGGAGATCTCGAGGCCCCGATAGAAACATTACATCAAAGACGTGTTTCCAACAGTGATCATGTCTTTTGTTGCAGTAATTAAACAGGCACCCGCTCCAATGACTGACCCCTGCCCGCCCTCTCTCTCTCCCCACACTTTCCCTGGAGTTCCACAGAGGGGTGTACCCTAACCCACTCCATGCTTCCCAGGAATAATCTCTCCAACATTGTCCTGTGCAGGGTAAAAGTGGAATCTGTCAAAAATTTGCAGTAAAAAGTGTGTGTGGCTGTGTCTGTGTGGTATTTGGAGACTTACCCCACAAAGGCAGTTGCAGCAGCAGCAGTTTTGTTGTTGGTGTGCAGTTCAGCTGCCCCGGAGAGGGGGCGGGAGTGGACGGGGTTGGGGGTGGCGGGGGAGGGGGCTCGTGCGCTCTGTGCTAGGGGTGGGTTTGGACCAGATTGGGGGCAGGGGTGCAAGTGCGAGGTTGGACGGGGTTGGGGGTGGCAGGTGGGGTTGGACCGGATTGGGGGCAGGGGCGAGGTTGGACGGGGTTGGGGGCAGGGTGGGTTTGGGGGAGCCAAGGTTGGATGGGGTTGGGGTCGGGGCCTCATGCGCTATGCTGCTGCAGTGTCCTGAACGGGGAGCTAACTTTAAAACTCCAAGCCCTAGAGGAAAGACATTTAATCGATTTTCCGAACGAAATAGTGCCCGCCCATCTCATTCAGATAATCGAGTTTCCACTGTAAATGGAGTCCACGGATGGAAGGTTGGCTTCTGTGATGGTCTGGGCTGTGCACACAACTTTCTGCAGTTTCTTAAGGTCCTGGGCAGAGCAGTTGTCGCACCAGGTCTTTATACACCCAGACAGTATTTGAAGAATTCACTGACTTTGATCACTCGTGTGATGTTCTTCAGCTTCTGTGACACGATATACTTCCATATCCGTCCACACCTTGTATTAAAGCCTGTCCTGAGAGGCAGCTGTTCAAAGCATTTTTTCCCACTTCTGACATTGAGAGAGTGCTGCACTGTCAGGGGTGCTGGCTTTCAGGTGAGACATTAAACCAATTTTATGTCTGTCCTATTCTGTGCTGTGTGGATGAATAATACCCCGCAGCATAGTTCTGAAGAAGAACCTTGAATCCTTTCAAGCAAACCCAAGCTGGCTTGAGATCTCACTGAATATAAATGCGGCTTTTATTGGCCATTCAACTTGTCTTGGCTCAAGCAGCGCCTTACTGAAGAGAAGTCACACTGCTCGCTGCTTAGATATTTATGAATGGATATTCCCCATTTCTCTCATGTTTCGGTGCCAGCAACAGGTGTTTTATCATTGAACAGTTAGGAACTTGCAGGGACTAATTGAGTAACTTTGATGGATGTCTGTTGAGATAGCAGCTTGCAAAATTCCCAGCACAGTGCTTTAAGTAAAGAGGCCTGTTCATTTTGACAGAATGTCATGATTTTAAAAGCTCTGTGTTGTTGATCATGTCATAATTTCTGCACATAGAATGTTGGCATTATCCTCTTATTAATCTGATACATGTTTGACAAATGTGTTTTTGTTTCTTTACATCGAGAGTCCTGGAGTTTAATTAGACATGAAGAGAGTGCTTTACCATTCGATGGTTCTGTGACATTTAAGGATGATATATATATATATAAACTGGGGAAAGTGGACATTTGGATACTGCTATGTTACATTGATTGAACCAGTTTTGTTTTTGCAACTTGATATTGAAGACTGTAATGGTGTGATTTTTCATTTACTGGTAACACAAAGTCATGTAAGTTTTGGGGAAGACAGATTTGATTTTTTTTCTTTGAGGTACCAGTGCCTTTGGATCGAAAAGCTGCTGAGAAACAACTTTTCAATAAACAATATGCACAGTATCACAGAACTGAGAGAAAGCAGGAGCACTCCTGAAAGTCTGTAAGCCAGGATATCTCTCTCTCTCTGTCTCTCTCTCTTTCTTTGTGTGATTGGAGGAAATCCAATCTTTAAAAAGAACTTTGAACTCAAGCAAAGAGTTATGTCCAAGTGACCTGCTAACAAATGAGGGTCTGTTACAGTCAACAACAGTATAATATCATCACATTTCAAAAAGACTGTTAAAAAAATCAACTCATTCCACCTAAATGGATTAGATTCCTGATCCAGAGATATGTCATTGTTTTCCATCCACAATATTTCTGCAGAATTGAATGTTTGTTGATCCTATTTGTGAATGAATGTGTGTGCTTGGGTTTTAAGTTTATATATAACTTTATATAATAGTCAGGATTTGGAGATGCCGGTGTAGGACTGGGGTGTGCAAAGTTAAAAATCACACAACACCAGGTTATAGTCCAACAGGTTTAATTGGAAGCACACTAGCTTTCGGAGCGTCGCTCCTTCATCAGGTGATAGTGGAGGGCTCAATCCTAACACACAGAAATTATAGCAAAAATTTATGCTGTGATGTAACTGAAATTGTACATTGAAAAATTGATTGTCTGTTAAGCCTTTCATCTGTTAGAATACCGTAATAGTTTCACTTTTTTCATGTGTAAATCACAAAACCTTTTTTTAAAAAGTTGCATTCTCGGGTTAGCTGTTAACAATGGTGATAGCTAGATAATACGTTGAAGGTGTTAGCCCCCTGTGTTCTCTGTCTAGGCCATGATGTTTAGATTCATTCTAATCTAAAAAGTGAGATAACGGAGTTTTACATAAATTCATGCAGTTTTTGAGCAAAGTACAATGTAACCCTGCAAGTACAAATTCACCCCACAAAATATATGTGTGCATGTGGGTCTGTGTGTGTCTGTCTGGGTTGGGGGTTGTGAGTGTGAGAATGTGTATGTGTGTGTGTAGTGAGTGCAGAGTGTCTTAAGTCTGTGAGGGGGTGCATGTGTGTGTGTGGGAGTGTGTGTGTCTGTAAGGGTGTGTGTGGGTGTCTTTGTGCGCATCTGTGTATATGTGTTTCCGTGTGTATAGGAGTGCCAGTGTGTGTGTGAGAGTGTGTGTGTGTGTAGGAGCATCTGTGTGTGTGTATAGTGCAATGGTGGTCACCTGTAATGTGACATGAACCCAAGGTCCCAGTTGACAGACAATCAATTTTTCAATGTATTATTTCAGTTACATCACGCTGTAAATTTTTGCTATAAATTCTGTGTGTTAGGATTGAGCCCTCCACTATCACCTGATGAAGGAGCGACGCTCCGAAAGCTAGCGTGCTTCCAATTAAACCTGTTGGACTATAACCTGGTGTTGTGTGATTTTTAACTTTATATAATAGTGGTTAACATGCCACTTTGCCAATTGTTAAAGAATCAATGAACTCTGCTGTGAATTTCTTTTATCTTAGTTAATGGACACAGTAAGGCAAATTAACCATCCTTGTGTTTCAATTTGTCACTTGGATATTTGTGTTGGCTTGTAGATCCAATAAGATCATGACAGACTCGAGAATTAAGTATGCCAAATGCAATTGCAGATAAATTGTAATGGTGGTTCATAGATCCTTGAAAGTGCAGTCGCAGGTAGACAGGGTGGTGAAAAGACATTTGGTATGCTTGCCTTCATTGGTCAGTGCATTGTGTATGAGTTGGGAGGTGACATTGTGGCTGTACCTGACATTGGTTAGGCCCACTTTTGGGAATACTGCATACAATTCTGGTCTTCCTGCTACAGGAAAGATGTTGTGAAACATGCAAGGTTTCAGAGAAGATTTACAAGGATGTTCCCAGGGTTGGAGGATTTGAGCTGTAGGGATAGGCTGAATAGACTGGGACCATTTTTCCTGGAGCACTGGAGGCTAAAAGGTGACCTTATAGAGGTTTGACCTTATAAAGTCATGAGAGGCACGGATAGGGTGAATAGTAAATGTTTTTTCTCCAGAGCAGGGGAGTCTAAACTAAAGGACATAGGTTTAAAGTGAGAGAGAAGAGATTTAAAAGAGACCTAAGGGGCAACTTTCTCATGCAGAAGATGGTGCGTGTATGGAAAGAACTGCCAGAGGAAGTGGTGGAGGCTAGTACAAGTACAACATTTAAAAAGCATCTGGATGGTACATGAATAGGAAGGATTTAGAGGGATATGGGCCAAGTGCTGGCAAATGGAACTAGATTAATTTAGGATACCTGGGTGGCATGGATGAATTGGACTGAAGGATCTATTTTTGTGCTGTACAACTATATGAGTCAATGACGGTCTTGAGTTGAGAAGACCTCATTGGAAGCTTAACTAAAGGAGCCAAACTGGTAACGATCAGAGAAGGTGGTGGGTGGTGACAGCTTGCACTGCGATGGCAAAAAGCAAGGGGAGTTGAAAATGTGCAGTAGTTGAAGAATAAGAAACCACAATGAGAAGTTCATTTAGTCATGAGGAGAACATGGTAGCTTTGCCAGGTGAAGTTGGGAGGGTGGGTGGAGTGGGAAAGGTTGGGGGGAACTGGCAGAGGGAACTGCACTGGCATTTACAATGCTCGGAATTGCCTTATAAGGAAAGGTTGAACAGGCTAGCCCTGTATCCTCTGGAGTTTAGAAGAGTCAGAGGTCATTTAATTGAAACATATAAGATCCTGAGAGGATTTGACCAACTGAATGTTAGAAAGATGTTTCCTCTGACGGGAGAATCTAGAACTGGGGTATCAACACTTAAAAATAAGGGGTCACTCATTTAAGACAGAAATTAGGTAACTGTTTTTTCTTTCAGGGGGTTGTGCGTCTTTGGAATTCCCTTCATCAAAGGACAGTGGATTCAGAGTCTTTAATTATTTTAAAGGCAGAGATAGATGGGTTCTTGAATACCAGGATGGGGGTTGGGAAGCAGCTGGAAGGTGAGTGGGGATATGTAGGGTTGAAGTAAAACCAGACCAGCCATTATCTTATTGAATGGTAGGAGCAGGCTCAAAGGGCCGAATGGCCTCTTGTTCCTTGTTTGTATAAATTAGTGCAAATCAGGCACTCATTATCCATCCCTAATTTTCCTTGAGGATGGAATTGCGGGCATCTTGTAGGCAGATTAATAACAGTGACTGCCTCAGCACAGTTTTTTGTTCTCTCTCTGACCCCAATATGCATTGACCATCCAGCAACAACCTCATGGATGGCGTTTTTATTTGAACACTAAGGTTCCTGTGTTGCCTGTATTTGTTGCTTTTGCTGGTTGTCTCTTTACTGCTTCTCAAGACGATGTAATTTTCCTTTCTCCTGTATGTCGCTAATTCACTCGTTATCCTCCCTAGGTCACAGAAACAATAGCGCCAGCTCGTGAGGAGGTTGTCCTAGCCTTCCCAGAACGGCTGATGAGATAGTTGATTCATTTAGACTGGGTTAGGCCAGGGGAGTCGACTGCCTCCAACCATTCAAAGTCCCAGAAGAAAGTCATAATACTCCAGGCACTGCAGATGCTTCAGTTGATAAATGAAGTCCCTTTTATTGGTAAAGTATTCTTCTGCAGTTTTTGAGAAAAGCCCAGTAGTATGTACCCACATTCCTGCTTAATTCCTGATGAAGGGGCTGATGCCTGAAACGTCGATTCCCCTACTCCTGGTATGCTGCCTGACCTGCTGTGCTTTTCCAGCACCACATTCTTAATTTCTGCTCACAGTTAACAATCCTCTTTTATCTGCTGCATCGAAGAGCTTATTTCATTAGTAAAGTTAGAGGATAAACCACCATTGAGAAAATCGCAGAAGAGATCTACTAGCATGGCTCCAGCCATGAGAAAGTTTAGCTGTGGGGATGGATTTACAGACTTGCAATTGTTCTCCCTGGAGAGAAGAAGGCTCAGAGGAGACAGTATAGACTGCAGATGCTGGAAGCCAGAGTCAATAGATGCAGAGCTGGAGGGAGCCCCAGCAGGAGCCCCAGCATCGCAGGGGCAGGAAAGTCAATATTTGAGGCCAGGAGCCTTCATCAGGACTGGGGAGGTGGAAGGGAGCTCAGAACTAAATGGAGGGAGGGTGTGGGGCTGGGGAAAGGTAAGTGGGATGGTGATCTCTAAATGCATATAGGGAGTAATCGTGATTGGTCAGTGGTAAGGGTGGAGCGGATAGGTGAGTAGCAAGATGGTCAGGTTGGTCAGGTCAAGGACGGGTGGAGGAGAGGGAGGGCTGTACATGGGGTGAGGCTGGAGATGGGGAGATTTTGAAGCTGGTGAACTCTATAGTGAGACCATTGGGCTGTGAGCTCCCGAGGTGAAATATGAGGAGCTATTCCTCCAATATGCATTTGGCCTCATATTGACAATGGAGGAGGCCCAGGATGGACATGACATTTCAACTCCCCCTCCCACTCCAGTTTACACTTGTAAAAGAAGCAAGAATGGGGCAGCACAGATTTACAGTGATGTGCACAAGAAGCAAAGATGATGTGAGAATTTTTTTCATACAGCGAGTGGTTAAAGTATGGACTATACTGCCCGGAATCATGGAGGAGGCAGGTTCAGTTGAGGTATTCAAACGGGTGGTGGATTTTTTTTAGTTGTAAGTGAAGTGCAAGGTAATAAGGACAAGGCAGGAAATTGATACTAGATAATAGACCCGTGACAGGTATGATGAGCCAAATGGCACATTGTAACTCGGTGATTCTGTTAATGAGAAGACGCACTTGTCTTTCACAGCTAGAGGTAGATCTTCGCATAACAGTAATCTGTCCAAATTATATTGACTAATTAGACTCATTACAAATACAATCCAGAGTCAGAGATGTCACGTCTGACACCATTGGGATCTAACGTTGGATTCTTTACATCCCCACCAAGATTGCGTAATCTCTTCAGATTGGATGGAGCTGCATTGTCTCCAAAATAAAATCCTTCAGAACAATGATTTTGTACAAACAATAAGATTGACTCCAGTCCAGAGAGAATTCTGTCCCGGATACCCATTGTCCTAAATTTTGCCAAGGTTCATTAACACCACACTGGATCAAACGTTTAGTTGATAATAATGGGCAGTCCCTCTCACTTAGAGTCACAGAATCATAGAGATGTACAGCACAGAAACAGACCCTTTGGTCCAACTCATCCATGCCAAACAGATATCCCAACCTAAAATAGCCCCACTTGCCAACACCCCGCCCATATCCCTCCAAACCCTTCCTATTCATATACCCATCCAGATTCCTTTTAAATATTGCAATCATACTAGCCTCCACCACTCCCTCTGGCAGTTCATTCCATACATGTACCACCCTCTGTGTGAAAACGTTGCCCCTTAGGTCTGTTTTAAATCTTTCCCCTCTCACCCTAAACCTATGCCCTCTAGTTCTAAACTCCCCCACCCCAAGGAAAAAACTTTGTCTATTTATCCCATCCATGCTTCTCAAGGTTTTATAAACCTCTATAAGGTCATCCCTCAGCCTCCGATGCTCCAGAGAAAACAGCTCCAGCCTATTTAGCCTCTCCCTATAGCTCAAATCCTCCAACCCTGGCAACATCCTTATAAATCTTTTCTGAACTCTTTCAAGTTTCACAACATCCTTCTGTTAGGAAGCCATCCAAAGTTTCATGTAATGTTCAAGAAGTGGCCTAACCAATGTCCTGTACAGCCACAACATGACCTTCCAACTCTTGTACTCAATACTCTGATCTCTTTTGTCCACCTTTGGATAACATGTACACTGATGTTAACAGTCAAGTGACCCTGGTGTAACCGAAAGCATAACATTATTCAAGAAGTGCTGCATGAAGACACTGTTGACAGCATCTACTCTTGCTTTGCTGGTGATTGAGCGAAGGTTAACAAGGTGGCAATTGGTCAGGTTGGATTTGTTCTTTTTTTCTGAGCAGGTCATACTTGCGCAATCTTCCACGTTTCCGGCTAGTTGCCAGAGTTGTAACAGTACTAACGAGTATGTAGCTGAGTGCTGGGCTTCTGGAGAGTTAGTTTGGGGTTAAGTAATGGTAAATGAAGAAATGGCATTGAACTGAACCTATATATTGTGTCTGTCTTCACTGCAGAGGATAACAACAACATCCCAGAAATAATGTTGGATCAGGAGGTGAAAGGGAAGAAGGAACTTCATTGAATCACAGAATTGTTACTGTGAAGAAGGCCATTCAGCCCACCAAGTCCGCACCAGCTTTCTAAAGGAGCAACTAGTTGCCTTTTTTCTGCCATTTCCCCTGAACCAGCTCATTATCTCTCGACATTCAACAAGGCAAGAGTACTATGAAAAGTATTAGAAATAAAAGTTGACAAGTCCCCAGCTCTGTAGAGACTTCACTTGAGGGTATTAAAAGAAGTAACATTAGTTTTAATTTTACAAAATTCCTTGGATTTTGGAAAGGTCTCTTCACTTTGGAAGTAGTGAATATGACTTTTCTATTCAAGAAACGGGAGACACTGGACACAGGAAATTACAGACCAGTTAGCTTATGTAGTAGATGATTTCGGATTGAGAAGAGGAAATATATCATCATCCATAGGGTAGTGAACCTGTGGAATTCTCTATCACAGAAGACTGTGGAGGCAAGTAACTGGAAATATTCAAGCAAGTGATAGATACATTTTTAGATTTAAGTCATCAAGAGGTATGGAGAGAAAGTGGGAATCAGCCATGATTCTACCTTTGAGATAGAGAATCAGCCATGACCATTTTAAATGGCAGAGCAGGCTCGAAGGGCTGAATGGCCTACTCCTGCTCCTAGTTTCTATGTTTGATCACATTTTAATGAATCTTTCTTGGCCATCAGTGTCTGTTGGAGGGAAAATGCTTGAATTCTTTTTTTAAGAATGATACAATGGTGTATGTAAAAATTTGGTGCAGTCTGGCAGCATGATTTTGTGAAAGGGAAATCATGTTTGACTAACTTATTGGAGTTACTCGATTGATGAAATGGAATATGGATAAAGGCAAATTTATAAAAGTAGTGTACTTAGGCTTCCAGAAGGCAATTAACAAGAGTCAATTTAAAGGTTACTACGCAAAATAAGAGTTTATGGTAAATCATTGATAAAGCATTGGTTAATGTTGCCTTATATATCATAGTCAGTACATCAGTAAGCCTTTAAGAAACAAACTTGTAATATCATCACTGTGTCATGGCAATGATCTGAGGGCATCAAGATCTAGTGCTTTATCTTACCCCAGATCATTTGAAGCAAAACTATCTGTTGGAGGCATTCTCCACTGTCCTTAACTTATAACTTAATACTAGCCCAGACATGTGTGTGTCTGAGGAATGTAATGATTGTATGTAATAATCAATTATAAGCAATGTTTGTTGAGTTCTTCAATATTTAGCAGTTAGCTAACAGGAAACAGAGACTAGATAGAAATTATTTAGTTTTCAGTTGGCAAGATGTGCATTTTGGGAAAGCAAATCTTAGCAGGACTTATACACTTAATGGTAAGGTCTGAGGGAGTGTTGCTGAACAAAGAGACCTTGGACTGCAGGCTCCTAGCTCCTTGAAAATGGAGTCGCAGGTAGATAGGATAGTGAAGAAGGCATTTGGTATGCGTTCCTTTATTGGTCAGAGTATTGAGTACAGGAGTTGAGAGGTCATGTTGCAGCTCAACAAGACATTGGTTCGGCTACTTTTGAAATATTATTTGCAATTGTGGTCTCCTTCCTATCAGAAAGATGTTGTGAAACTTGAAAGGGTTCAGAAATTATTTACAAGGATGTTGACAGAGTTGGAGGATTTGAGCTATGGAGAGAGGTTGAATAGGCTAGGCCTATTTTCCCTGGAGCGTCGGAGGCTGAGGAGTGACCTCATAGAGGTTTGTAAAATTATGAGGGGCATGGGTATGATAAATAGACAAAGTCTTTTCCCTGGGGTGGGGGAGTTCAGAACTAGAGGGCATAGGTTTAGGGTGAGAGGGGAAAGATATAAAACAGACCTAAGGGGCAACCTTTTTCATACAGAGGGTGGTACGTGTATGGAATGAGCTGCCAGAGGAAGTGGTGAAGGCTTGTACAATTGCAACATTTAAAAGGCATCTGGATGGGTACATGAATAGGAAGAGTTTGGAGGGGTAAGGGCCAAGTACTAGCAGTTGGGACTAGATTGGGTTGGGATATCTGTTTGGCATGGAGACGAGTTGAACCGAAGGGTCTGTTTCAGTGCTGTACATCTCTGTGACTCTATGACATTATGTGCTGAGTGGAGTGCCAGAGGGACCAGTGTTGAGGCCTCAACTATTTACAATTTACATTAATGACTTGGCTGCAGTAACCAAAATCGACAATGGAAAAACACAGCAGGTCAGGCAGCATCCAAAGAGCAGGAGAGTCAACGTTTTGGGCATAAGCCCTTCATCTGCAGTCCTCACTTTCTCCTAGTTGCCGTAATGAAATGTATGGTGACACAATGATAGTTAGGAAACTAGGTTGTGATGAAGAATAAGAGTCTACAAATGGATTTAAATAGGTTAAGTGAGTAGGCAAACGTTCGGCAGATAATGTGGGAAAGTGTGACCTTGCTCAGTTTGGTCACAAGAATGAAAGTAGCATATTATTTAAATGGAGAGGCATCGCAAAGCTCTGAGGTACAGAAGGATCGGTGTGTTATGGGACATGAATCACATAAAGTTAGTATGGAGGTCCAACGAATAGTTAAGAAGGGAAATGGAATCCTATTGTTTACTGCAAAGAGAATGGTCATAAATATAGGGATGTTTTGTAACGGTTGTACAGGTACACATCCGGAGTATTGGGTTTGGCTTTGGTCTCCTTGTTTAAGATAGGATATAAATGCATGAAAAGCATTTGAAAGAGTGTTCAGTCGATGGATACCTAGTTTGGAGGAGTTACTTTATGAAGAGAGGTTGGTCAGCTGAATCTTTATCAATTTGAGTTAAAAGAAAAATTGGTAATATTTTTGGAACATAGTGATTATGGTTGGACTTGACAGGGAGGATGCTGAAAGGATATTCCACTTGCGAAGGTACCTAAAACTGGGGAAATAGTTGAAATTAAATAAGAGTCTTCCATTTAAGATGGGTGATGTAAAGAAATGTTTTCTCTCAGGGTGGTGAATCTTTGGAATGCTCTTCCCCAGAGATGAGTTGAAGACAGAGTCAATGAATATTGTTTAGATAGAAGTAGATACTTGACTGATAATGGAGTCAAAGGTTATCATGGGTAGGCAGGACTGTGGAGCTACCATGGTTGTATTTAATGGCAGGGCAGGCTCAAAGGGGTTAAATTGGCAATGCCTGTTGCATATCAGTACACTATTGCTGGCATGTTGTTGGGGCTCATTGCCTTGGATCCAAAGGCCTAAAAGCAAGAATTCTAGCAACATAGAATCATAGAGATGTACAACATGGAAACAGATCCTTTGGTCCAACTCGTCCATGCTGACCAGATATCCCAACCTAATCGAGTCCCATTTGCCAGCACTTGGCCCATATCCCTAAAAATGGAAAACCATGTCTTTTATTAGGAATATTACTTGCCTAGTGTTATATTAGCCATCACTCCTCCATAATTTGTCTTCCTGTTTATGATTTGGAAGTGCCGGTATTGGACTGGAGTGGATAAAGTTAAAAATGACACAACACCAGGTTATAGTCCAACAGCTTTATTTGGAGGCACTAGCTTTCAAAGTGCTGCTTCTTCATCAGGTGGTTGTGGAACAGAATCACTTGTATGTGTTTTATGATTCTGCTGCACAACCACCTGATGAAGAAGCAGCACTTTGAAAGCTAGTGCCTCCAAATAAACTTATTGAACTGTAACCTGGTGTTGTGTAACTTCTTCCCGTTCAGATATTCACATGAGGATGCAGGAGGTGGCGACAGCAGCAACGTAAGCCAGAACAAGACACTGGCTGCTTCGGTGTCGAGTTTGAGACCAGTATAGAGCCACGGTGGTGACGATGTCGGTCGAGGCAAGATGGCAATGAAGAATAGCAACAGTCCCAGTGGCAGTGTGACTCCCGGCCATGGCTTGGCCCAAGGTACCTGATGGCAGAAGTAGGCCGTTCCAACCAGTGGTTGGAACTGGTGGTGTGTGGGGACTCGGGGCCAGTGAATGGTCACAGACTGTGAGGTATGGAGTTTGTGGATTTGATGTTCTGGGAGCAAGGACTCATGGTAGAGGCAGGGGGAGTGACCATGTTTCCTTTTCTTTTGGGTGTTTATTTTATTTCTGCATCTGTTTTAATCCTTTCTTTTGTATTCTTGAATGGCAGCAGAGAATCGTGACTTTAAAGACTTTTCACCGGACTCCTGTATTCCTGCAGTCGAGGACAATAAAACCTAAACATAGATCAGAATGCCTTCAGCCTGTCCATTCACTATGGAAGAGATGGCTGTAATGATGTCTATTCCCCATAAGGTGGCAATGTGGCATGACTCAGCAGAACTTCATACTGATCTCAGCAATGGTTCCTCTGAGTGAAACACAAATTAATCATCTAGACTTTTAAATGACAGATCATTGAGAAATATGAAGCAGAGAAACCGGCTCATGTTCAACAATGAAAGCTTACGCTCAGTTTGAACACAGTCGGTGGAATAAACTTTCGTGTATTCTCCTGTGTGGCGTGTGTGAACATCAAAAGGGATCATAGTGTTCCCAGCCCCACTGGAATTCAGACATTATTGTAACATAAGAAAAACAGTCATAGTTATTGAGTGAAGCTAAATTTTCATTGATCAAGCATACCTAAAGTTAATTTGCAATGTAATAGACTGCAATTCCTCAAAGTGTGTGGTCTTTATTGAGATTCAGTATTTTCCAAAGCTCTCCTGGCTGACCTTGACATTTGGCACTCTTTGTAGTCTTCAGCTCATCCTAACTCAAACATAGCTCAGTTCATGCATTACTTCTGATGCTCGTAGACATACATTGGCCCTCAAACTGGTGACATCCCAATCTTATCATTCTCAATCAATTATTCAGCTCCCTGTACCTTACCACTACAGATCCACCCATTTTCTGTACCCTCCTCCTGTACACTTCTCCTCTTCTGTACCCTGTACAACATTGTCACCACATGTGGTTCCTATGGTGCGTTCTGACTATAAGTGCTCTACCTTTAATGGTCATGTCTTTAGCTGTTTAGACCCTAAATGCTGGAATTCCAGAACCCCAGATGAATTTTCTGGGGACAAGGTTTGAATCCCTTCCTGATGAAGGGCTTATGCACGAAACGTCGATTCTCCTGCTCCTCGGATGCTGCCTGACCTGCTGTGCTTTTCCAGCGCCACGCTCTCGACTCTGATCTCCAGCATCTGCAGTCCTCACTTTCTCCTCCTTGAATCTGTCCACGTCATATGGCAAAATCTGAAATCATTAAAAATCTGCATTAAAAACTACCCTAATGACAATCATGTAAACCACTGTCAATTGTTATAAAAACCCCATCTGGTTCACTAATGGTTTTTAGGAATGAAAATCTGCCATCCTTACCTGGTCTGGTCTACATGTGATTCTGGACCTGCAACAATGTAGTTGATACCTAACTGTCCTCTGGGCAATTAAGGATGGGAAATAAGTGTTGGCTTTGTTATGGACAGACTCCCTCAAAACCTTTCAAGAAAGTCACCCAGACCCTAACTTTGCGAGTTGTTTTCAGCAGGTATACAGTGAATATTCCAGGAGGGATGTAGCTGGTCAAACCACACATCCTTAAACAAAATAGAATCTATTTACAAGAGTACCAAATGAAACACAAACAAAAGCAGACATGATACAGAATAACGTAACCTATCTGAAAACCCAACAGATTACCCAACCTAATGATGCTATGCCAAATATTTCAACAATCCCCATAAACACCCCTTGGCACAAAAGGTAAAATCAAACATGGGGACTTCCAGGAAAGATGTCAGAGAGAGAGGACATGGACCTGCTTCTTTGGGTCCAGCAGCTTCACAACTGACTGCCTGCCTTTAGTGAATAGCCAGACTACACCAGAGAAAAGCTGAGCTGGGTGAACTGGCCACTTCCCTTTCATTGTACTCATGTCTTTTAACTGGAAAGCCTTTTTTTCTGAGGCAGTATCTGTTAGCTATAATCAAACTGGCCTTAAAACCCTTCCAGGCCCAGATTTTTCGGAATTGCTGCTTTTACGATCTCTCTTAAAAAAAAACCCAAGGACAACATAACCTTGTTAAAAGAGCATCATCATCACAGCTTAGCCAACAACACCCACATCCCATTAATACCGCTCCCTATATCCTCTCTTCCCGAAAACATTTAAGATGTTCTTTGAATAAGTTTTTTTTTTCTGATTCTACCATTTAATGACATAGCTCTATGGTATATTTTGAATTATAATGCTCTGGTTAGGCATCTTAGAACTTATTGCTATGTTCAATGAACGTTATTGTTAGTCAAATGATGGTCTTTATATTATTCATTGTATTATGCAATCCTCTCACTGGGTTCAGTAATGTGCCTTACCGCAGAGGGTTCCCTATCTGAGGCAAGGCATTCACTTTTGGGAGGTATCTAACAAACCTATTTGGAAATCAAAGGTGTGGGAACTATGAATTTTTAAAGCTCCCATAGTTGGAGCATCCTCCAAATACCCTTGAAGATAGATTTTTGCTTTGGTTCACAACGCAGCACTGGAGGAGTGCTCACAGTCAGAGACACGAAACATTGGTGCAGCGAGAGGACAGGAGAAAATGGTAGTGATGGGAATGGATATTGAGTTAATAAGGGGAGTGGAGAATGGGGCAGAGAGTGGGAATGGGGCAGTGAGGGGGAGTGGGAAATGAGGTGGAGGGGGGTATGAGACAACAAGGGGGAGGGAGAATGGGGCAGTGAGGGGGAGGGGGAATAGGGCAGTGAGGGAGAGGGGAGAATGGGGCAGTGAGGGGGGATGGGGCAGTGAGGGGGAGTGGGGAATGGGGCAGTGAGCGAGAGGGGAGAATGGGGCAATGAGGGGGGAATGGGGCATTGAGGATGAGGGGAGAATGGGGCAGTGGGGGGGGGGGAATGGGGCAGTGAAGGGGAGGGGGAATGGGGCAGTGAGGGGGAGGTGGGAATGGGGCAGTGAGGGGGAAGGGGTAATGGGGCAGTGAGGGGAGAATGGCGCAGTGAGGTGCAATGGGGCAGTGAGGGGAGACAGGGGCAGTGAGGGGGAATGGGGCAATGAGGGAGAATGGGGCAGTGAGGTGGGAATGGGGCAGTGAGGGGAGAATGGGGCAGTGAGGGGAGAATGGGGCAGTAAGGGGGAATAGGGCAGTGAGGGGGGAATGAGACAGTGAGGGGAGAATAGGGCAATGAGGGGGGAATGGGGCAGTGAGAGTCGAATGGGGCAGTGAGTGGGGACTGGGGCAGTGAGGGGAGAATGGGGCAGTGAGGAGGAGGGGGATTGGTGCAGTGAGGGTGAGGGGGGAATGGAGCACTGAATGGGGAATGGGGCACTGAATGTGGAATGGGGCAGTGAGGGTGAGGGGGGAATGGGGCCGTGAGGGTGAGGGGAGAATGGGGCAGTGAGGGGGAATGGGGCAGTGAGGAGGGAATGGGAGAGTGAGGGTGAGGGGAGAATGGGGAAGTGAGGGGAGAATGGGGCAGTGAGGGGGGACTGGGGCAGTGAGGGGGGAATGGGGCAGTAAGGGTGAGGGGGAATGGGGAAGTGAGGGTAAGGGGAAATGGGGCACTGAGGGGGGAATGGGACAGTGAGGGTGAAGGGGGAATTAGGGCAGTGAGGGTGAGGGGGGAATGGGGCAGTGAGGGGAGGAATGGGGCAGTGAGGGGGAGGGGGGAATTGAGACAGGGAGGGTGAGGTGGGAATGGGGCAGTGAGGGGGTAATGGGGCAGTGAGGGTGAGGGGGAAATAGGGTAGTGAGGGGGGAATTGGGCAGTGAGGGTGAGGGCGGAATGGGTCAGTGAGGGGGGAATGGGGCAGTGAGGGGAGGAATGGGGCAGTGAGGGTGAGGGGAGAATGGGACAGTGAGGGGGAGGGGGGAATGTGCCAGTGAGGGGATAATGGGGCAGTGAGGGGGAGGATGGAATGTGGCAGTGAGGGGAGAATGGTGCAGTGAGGGGGAGGGGGGAATGTGGCAGTGAGGGGAGAATGGGGCAGTGAAGGGGAGGGGGAATGGGGCAGTGAGGGGGAGGTGGGAATGGGGCAGTGAGGGGAGAATGGGGCAGTGAGGGTGAGGGGAGAATGGGGCAGTGAGGGTGAGGGGAGAATGGGGCAGTGAGGGGGGAATGGGGCAGTGAGGGTGAGGGAGAATGGGGCAGTGAGGGGGAATGGGGCAGTGAGGGTGAGGGGAGAATGGGGCAGTGAGGGGGAGGGGGGAATGTGGCACTGAGGGGAGAATGGGGCAGTGAGGGGGAGGGGGGAATGTGGCAGTGACAAAGAATGGGGTAGTGAGGGTGAGGGGAAAATGCGGCAGTGAGGAGGAATGGGGCAGTGAGGGTGAGAGAAGAATGGGGCAGTGAGGGGGGAGGGGGGAATGGGACAGAAAGGGGAGAATGGGGCAGTGAGGGGGGAGGGGGAATGGAGCAGTGAGGGTGAGGGGAGAATGGGGCAGTGGGGGGGAATATGGCAGTGAAGGGGAGTGGGGAAAGGGGCAGTGAGTTGGAATGGGGCAGTGAAGGAGAGTGGGGAATGGGGCAATGAGGGCGAGGGGGGAATGGGGCAGTGAGGGTGAGGGGGGAATGGGGCCGTGAGGGGGGAATGGGACAGTGAGGGGAGAATGGGGCAGTGAGGGGCAGGGGGAATGTGGCAGTGAGGGGGGAATGGGGCAGTGAGGGGGAGGGGGAAATAGGGTAGTCAGGGGGGAATGGGGCAGTGAGGGTGAGGGCGGAATGGGTCAGTGAGGGGGGAATGGGGCAGTGAGGGGAGGAATGGGGCAGTGAGGGTGAGGGGAGAATGGGACAGTGAGGGGGAGGGGGTAATATGCCAGTGAGGGGAGAATGGGGCAGTGAGGGGGAGGGTGGAATGTGGCAGTGAGGGGAGAATGGTGCAGTGAGTGGGAGGGGGGAATGTGGCAGTGAGGGGAGAATGGGGCAGTGAGGGTGAGGGGAGAATGGGGCAGTGAGGGGGGAATGCGGCAGTGAGGGTGAGGGAGAATGGGGCAGTGAGGGGGAGGGGGGAATGTGGCACTGAGGGGAGAATGGGGCAGTGAGGGGGAGGGGGGAATGTAGCAGTGACAAAGAATGGGGCAGTGAGGGGGAGGGGGGAATGTGGCAGTGACAAAGAATGGGGTAGTGAGGGTGAGGGGAAAATGCGGCAGTGAGGGGGGAGGGGGGAATGGGACAGAAAGGGGAGAATGGGGCAGTGAGGGGGGAGGGGGAATGGAGCAGTGAGGGTGAGGGGAGAATGGGGCAGTGGGGGGGAATATGGCAGTGAAGGGGAGTGGGGAAAGGGGCAGTGAGTGGGAATGGGGCAGTGAAGGAGAGTGGGGAATGGGGCAATGAGGGTGAGGGGGGAATGGGGCAGTGATGGTGAGGGGGGAATGGGGCCGTGAGGGGGGAATGGGACAGTGAGGGGAGAATGGGGCAGTGAGGGGGAGGGGGAATGTGGCAATGAGGGTGAGGGGAGAATGGGGCAGTGAGGGGGGACTGGGGCAGTGAGGTGGGAATGGGGCTGTAAGAGTGATGGGGAATGGGGCAGTGAGGGTAAGGGGGGTATGGGGCCGTGAGGGGGGAATGGGACAGTGAGGGGAGAATGGGGCAGTGAGGGTGAGGGAGGAATGGGGCAGTGAGGGGGGAAAGGGGTAGTGAGGGGGGAATGGGGTAGTGAGGGTGAGGGGGGGATGGGGCAGTGAGGGGGGAATGGGGCTGTGAGGGCAGAATGGGCTAGTGAGGGGGGAATGGGCCAGTGAGGGGCAAATGGGCCAGTGTGGGTGAGGGAAGCATAGGGCAGTGAGGGGGGAAGGGTCCAGTGAGGGAGGAATGGGGCAGTGAGGGGAAAATGGCCCAGTGAGGGGGAGGTGGGAATGGGGCAGTGAGGGGAAGGGGGGAATGTGGCAGTGAGGGAAGAATGGGGCAGTGAGGGAGGAATGGGGCAGTGAGGGTGAGGGGAGAATGGGGCAGTGAGGGGGGAGAGGGGATGGGATAGTGAGGAGGAAGGCGGAATGAATCCGTGAGGGGGAGTGGGGAATGGGGCAATGAGGGGAAGGGGGGAATGGGGCAGTGAGTGGGAGTGGGGAATGGAGCAGTGAGGGTGAGGGGAGAATGGGGCAGTGGGAGGGGGGGAAATGGGGCTGTGAAGGGGGAATGGGGCAGTGTGGGGAGAATGGGGCAGTGAGGGTGAGGGGAGAATGGGGCAGTGAGGGGGGAGGGTGGAATGTGGCAGTGAGGGGAGAATGGTGCAGTGAGGGGAAGGGGAATGTGGCAGTGAGGGGAGAATGGGGCAGTGAGGGTGAGGGGAGAATGGGGCAGTGAGGGGGGAGGGGGGAATGAGACAGAGAGGGGAGAATGGGGCAGTGAGGGGGGACGGGGAATGGAGCAGTGAGGGTGAGGGGAGAATGGGGCAGTGGGGGGGGAACGGGACAGTGAAGGGGAGTGAGGAAAGTGGCAGTGAGTGGGAATGGGGCAGTGAGGGAGAGTGTGGAATGGGGCAGTGAGGGTGAGGGGGGAATGGGGCAGTGAGGGTGAGGGAGGAATGGGGGCCGTGAGGGGGGAATGGGACAGTGAGGGGAGAATGGGGCAGTGAGGGGGAGGGGGGAATGTGGCAATGAGGGTGAGGGGAGAATGGAGCAGTGAGGGAAGAATGGGGCAGTGAGGGGGGAATGGGACAGTGAGGATGAGGGGAGAATGGAGCAGTGAGGGAAGAATGGGGCAGTGAGGGGAGACTGGGGCAGTGAGGGGGGAATGGGGCAGTAAGGGTGAGGGGGAATGGGGCACTGAGGGGGGGAATGGGGCACTGAGGGTGAGGGGGGAATGGGGCAATGAGGGTGAGGGGGGAATGGGGCAGTGAGGGGGGAATGGGCAGTGAGGGAGAGGGGGAAATCGGGTAGTGAGGGGGGAATGGGGTAGTGAGTGTGAGGGGGGAATGGGGCAGTGAGGGGGGAATGGGGCTGTGAGGGGAGAATGGGCTAGTGAGGGGGGAATGGGCCAGTGAGGGGGAAATGGGCCAGTGAGGGTGAGGGGAGAATAGCGCAGTGAGGGGGGAATGGTGCAGTGAGTGAGGAATGGGGCAGTGAGGGGAGAATGGGGCAGTGAAGGGGAGGTGGGAATGGGGCAGTGAGGGGAGAATGGGGCACTGAGGGAAGAATGGGGCAGTGAGGGGAGACTGGGGCAGTGAGGGGGGAATGGGGCACTGAGGGTGAGGGGGGAATTGGGCAGTGAGGGTGAGGGGGGAATGGGGCAGTGAGGGGGGAATGGGCCAGTGAGGGTGAGGGGAGAATGGGGCAGTGAGGGTGAGGGGGGAATGGGGCAGTGAGGGGGGAATGGGCCAGTGAGGGTGAGGGGAGAATAGCGCAGTGAGGGGGGAATGGTGCAGTGAGGGAGGAATGGGGCAGTGAGGGGAGAATGGGGCAGTGAGGGGAAGGGGGGAATGTGGCAGTGAGGGAAGAATGGGGCACTGAGGGTGAGGGGAGAATGGGGCAGTGAGGAGGAGGGCGGAATGGGTCAGTGAATGGGAGTGGGGAATGGGGCAATGAGGGGGAGGGTGGGATGGGGCAGTGAGTGGGAGTGGGGAATGGAGCAGTGAGGGTGAGGGGAGAATGGGGCAGTGGGGGGGAATGGGGCAGTGAAGGGGAGTGGGGAAACGGGCAGTGAGTGGGAATGGGTCAGTGAGAGAGAGTGGGGAAAGGGGCAGTGAGGGTGAGGGGGTAATGGGGCAGTGAGGGGTAGTGGGGAATGTGGCAATGAGGGTGAGGGGAGATTGGGGCAGTGAGGGAAGAATGGGGCAGTGTGGGGGGAATGGGACAGTGAGGGTGAGGGGTGAATGGGGCAGGGAGGGTGGAATGGGGCAGTGAGGGAGGAATGGGGCAGTGAGGGGAGAATGGGGCAGTGTGGGGGAGGGGGGAATGTGGCAGTGAGGGGATAATGGGTCAGTGAGGGTGAGGGGAGAATGGGGCAGAGAGGGGGGAATGGGGCAGTGAGGGTGAGGGGAGAATGGGGCAGTAAGGGGGGAGGGGGGAATGTGCCAGTGAGGGGAGAATGGGGCAGTGAGGGGGAGGGTGGAATGTGGCAGTGAGGTGAGAATGGTGCAGTGAGGGGGAGGGGGCAATGTGGCAGTGAGGGGAGAATGGGGCAGTGAGGGTGAGGGGAGAATGGGGCAGTGAGGGGGAGTGGGAAATGTGGCAGAGAGGGGGAATGGGGAATGTGGCAGTGAGAGAAGAACGGGGCAGTGAGGGTGAGGGGAGAATGGGGAAGTGAGGGGGAGGGGGGAATGGGACAGAGAGGGGAGAATGGGGCAGTGAGGGGGAGGGGGCGAATGGGACAGTGAGGAGCCGGGGGAATGGGGCAGTGAGGGGGTGTGGGAAATGGAGCAGTGAGGGTGAGGGGAGAATGGGGCAGTGGGGGGAAATGGGGCAGTGAAAGGGAGTGGGGAAAGGGGCAGTGAGTGGGAATGGGGCAATGAGGGAGAGTGGGGAATTGGGCAATGAGGGTGAGGGGGGAATGGGGCAGTGAGGGTGAGGGGGGAATGGGGCCGTGAGGGGGGAATGGGACAGTGAGGGGAGAATGGGGCAGTGAGGGGGAGGGGGGAATGTGACAATGAAGGTGAGGGGAGAATGGGGCAGTGAGGGGGGAATGGGGCAGTGTGGGGGGAATGGGACAGTGAGGGTGAGGGGAGAATGGAGCAGTGAGGGAAGAATGGGGCAGTGAGGGGGGACTGGGGCAGTGAGGAGGAAATGGCGCAGTAAGGGTGAGGGGGAATGGGGCAGTGAGGGGAGAATGGGGCAGTGAGGGAAGAATGGGGCAGTGTGGGGGGAATGGGACAGTGAGGGTGAGGGGTGAATGGGGCAGGGAGGGTGGAATGGGGCAGTGAGGGAGGAATGGGGCAGTGAGGGGAGAATGGGGCAGTGTGGGGGAGGGGGGAATGTGGCAGTGAGGGGATAATGGGTCAGTGAGGGTGAGGGGAGAATGGGGCAGAGAGGGGGGAATGGGGCAGTGAGGGTGAGGGGAGAATGGGGCAGTAAGGGGGGAGGGGGGAATGTGCCAGTGAGGGGAGAATGGGGCAGTGAGGGGGAGGGTGGAATGTGGCAGTGAGGTGAGAATGGTGCAGTGAGGGGGAGGGGGCAATGTGGCAGTGAGGGGAGAATGGGGCAGTGAGGGTGAGGGGAGAATGGGGCAGTGAGGGGGAGTGGGAAATGTGGCAGAGAGGGGGAATGGGGAATGTGGCAGTGAGAGAAGAACGGGGCAGTGAGGGTGAGGGGAGAATGGGGAAGTGAGGGGGAGGGGGGAATGGGACAGAGAGGGGAGAATGGGGCAGTGAGGGGGAGGGGGCGAATGGGACAGTGAGGAGCCGGGGGAATGGGGCAGTGAGGGGGTGTGGGAAATGGAGCAGTGAGGGTGAGGGGAGAATGGGGCAGTGGGGGGAAATGGGGCAGTGAAAGGGAGTGGGGAAAGGGGCAGTGAGTGGGAATGGGGCAATGAGGGAGAGTGGGGAATTGGGCAATGAGGGTGAGGGGGGAATGGGGCAGTGAGGGTGAGGGGGGAATGGGGCCGTGAGGGGGGAATGGGACAGTGAGGGGAGAATGGGGCAGTGAGGGGGAGGGGGGAATGTGACAATGAAGGTGAGGGGAGAATGGGGCAGTGAGGGGGGAATGGGGCAGTGTGGGGGGAATGGGACAGTGAGGGTGAGGGGAGAATGGAGCAGTGAGGGAAGAATGGGGCAGTGAGGGGGGACTGGGGCAGTGAGGAGGAAATGGCGCAGTAAGGGTGAGGGGGAATGGGGCAGTGAGGGGAGAATGGGGCAGTGAGGGGGAGGGGGGAATGTGGCAATGAGGGTGGGGAGAGAATGGGGCAGTGAGGGGGGAATGGGGCAGTGAGGGGGGAAAGGGACAGTGAGGGTGTGGGGAGAATGGAGCAGTGAGGGAAGAATGGGGCAGTGAGGGGGGAGTGGGGCAGTGAGGGGGGAATGGGGCAGTAAGGGTGAGGGGGAATGGGGCAGTGAGGGTAAGGGAGGAATGGGGCTCTGAGGGGGGAATGGGGTAGTGAGGGTGAGGGGGGAATGGGGCAATGAGGGGGGAAAGGGGCAGTGAGGTTGAGGGGGAATGAGGCAGTGAGGGAGGAATGGGGCAGTGAGGGGAGAATGGGCTAGTGAGGGGGGAATGGGCCAGTGATGGTGAAATTGGCCAGTGAGGGTGAGGGGAGAATGGGGCAGTGAGGGGGGAATGGGGCAGTGAGGGAGGAATGGGGCAGTGAGGGGAGAATGGGGCAGTGAGGGGGAGGTGGGAATGGGGCACTGAGGGGAGGGGGGAAATGTGGCAGTGAGGGAAAAATGGGGCAGTGAGGGTGAGGGGAGAATGGGGCAGTGAGGGGAGAATGGGCTTGTGAGGGGGGAATGGGCCAGTGATGGGGAAATGGGCCAGTGAGGGTGAGGGGAGAATGGGGCAGTGAGGGGGGAATGGGGCAGTGAGGGAGGAATGGGGCTGTGAGGGGAGAATGGGGCAGTGAGGGGGAGGTGGGAATGGGGCACTGAGGGGAGGGGGGAAATGTGGCAGTGAGGGAAAAATGGGGCAGTGAGGGTGAGGGGAGAATGGGGCAGTGAAGGGGGAATGGGGCAGTGAGGGGAGAATGGGCTAGTGAGGGGGGAATGGGCCAGTGATGGGGAAATGGGCCAGTGAGGGTGAGGGGAGAATGGGGCAGTGAGGGGGGAATGGGGCAGTGAGGGAGGAATGGGGCAGTGAGGGGAGAATGGGGCAGTGAGGGGGAGGTGGGAATGGGGCACTGAGGGGAGGGGGGAAATGTGGCAGTGAGGGAAAAATGGGGCAGTGAGGGTGAGGGGAGAATGGGGCAGTGAGGGGGGAGTGGGGCAGTGAAGGGGCGGGGGGAATGGCACAGTGAAGAGGAGGGGGGAATGGGTTAGTGAGGGGGAGTGGGAGAATAAGGCAGTGAGGGGGGAATGGGGCAATGAAGGGGAATGGGGCAGTGAGGGGGGAATGGGGCCGTGAGGGGAGAATAAGGCTGTGAGGGGGGAATTGGGCAGTGAGGGGGAATGGGGCAGTGAGGGGGGAATGGGACAGTGAGGGGAGAATAAGGCAGTGATGGGGGAATGGGGCAGTGAGGGAGTTATGGGGCAGTGAGGGGAGAATGGGGCAGTGAGGGGGAGGGTGGAATGTGGCAGTGAGGGAAGAATGGGGCAGTGAGGGTGAGGGGAGAATGGGGCAGAGAGGGGGGAATGGGGCAGTGAGGGGAGAATGGGGCAGTAAGGGGGGAGGGGGAATGGGACAGTGAAGGGAGAACGGTACAGTAAGGGGGGAAAGGGCTAGTGAGGGGGGAATGGAGCAGTGAGGGGAGAATGTGGCAGTGAGGGGGGAATGGGGCAGTGAGGGGAGAATGGGGCAGTGAGGGGAGAATGTGGCAGTGAGGGGGGAATGGGGCAGTGAGGGGTAGTGGGGAATGGGACACTGAGGGGAGAATGGGGCAGTGAGAGTGATGGGAGAATGGGGCAGTGAGGGGGGAGGGGGAATGTGGCACTGAGGGGAGAATGGGGCAGTGAGGGGGAGGGGGGAATGTGGCAGTGAGGGGAGAATGGGGCAGTGAGCGGCCGGGGAGAATGGGACAGTGAGGAGGAGTGGGGAATGGGCAGTGAGGGGGAGGGGGGAATGGGGCAGTGAGGGGTAGTGGGGAATGGGACACTGAGGGGAGAATGGGGCAGTGAGAGTGATGGGAGAATGGGGCAGTGAGGGGGGAGGGGGAATGTGGCACTGAGGGGAGAATGGGGCAGTGAGGGGGAGGGGGGAATGTGGCAGTGAGGGGAGAATGGGGCAGTGAGCGGCCGGGGAGAATGGGACAGTGAGGAGGAGTGGGGAATGGGCAGTGAGGGGGAGGGGGGAATGGGGCAGTGAGGGGGAGGGGGGAATGAGGCAGTGAGGGGGAGTGGGGAATGGAGCAGTGACGGTGAGGGGAGAATGGGGCAGTTGAGGGGAGTGGGGAATGGGGCAGTGAGTGGGAATGGGGCAGTGAGGGGTAGGGGCGTATGAGACAGTGAGGGGGAGAGGGAATGAGGCAGTGAGGGGGAGGGGGAATAGGGCAGTGAGGGGTAGTGGGAAATGGGGCAGTGAGGGTGAGGGGAGAATGGGGCAGTGAGGGGGAGTGGGGCAGTGAGGGGGTGTGGGGAATGGGGCAGTGAAGGTGAGGGATGAATAGGGCAATGGGGGGAATGGGGCAGTGAAAGCGAGTGGAGAAAGGGCAGTGAGTGGGAATGGGGCAGTGAGGGAGAGTGGGGAATGAGGGGGAGGGGATATGAGACAGTGAGGGGGAGGGGGTATGTGGCAAAGTGGGTGAGGGGAGATTGGGGCAGTGAGGGGAGAATGGGCCAGTGAGGGGGGAATGGGGCAGTGAGGGTGAGGGGAGAATGGAGCTGTGAGGAGAAAATGGGCCAGTGAGGGGGGAATGGGGCAGTGAGGGGGAGATGGGGCAATGAGGGTGAGGGGGGATTGGGGCACTGAGGGGAGAATGGGACAGCGAGGGGGGAATGGGGCAGTGAGGGGAAGGGGGAATGTGGCAATGAGGGTTAGGGGAGATTGGGGCAGTGAAGGAAGAATGCGGCAGTGAGGGGAGAATGGGCTAGTGAGGGGGGAATGGGGCAATGAGGGGAGAATGGGGCAATGAGGGGGAGGGGGGAATGGGGCAGTGATGGGAGAATGGGGCAGTGAGAGTGAGGGGAGAATGGGGCAGGGAGGGAGGAATGGGGCAGTGAGGGTGAGGGGAGAATGGGGCAGTGAGGGGAGAATGGGGCAGTGAGGGGGCGGGGGGAATGGGACAGTGAAGAGGAGGGGGGAATGGGTCAGTGAGGGGGTGGGAAATGGGGCAGTGAGGGGGAGGGGGGAATGGGGCAGTGAGGGGGAGGGGGAATGGGGCGGTGAGGGGTGAATGGGGTGGTGAGGGGGAGTGGGGAATGGGGCAGTGATGGTGAGGGGAGAATGGGGCAGTGGGGAGGGAATGGGGCAGTGAGGGGGAGAGGCTTATGAGACAGTGAGGGGGAGTGGGGAATGGGGCAGTGAGTGAGAGGGGGAATGGGACAGTGAGGGGGAGGGGGGATTGGGGCAGTGAGGGGGAGGGGGAATGGGGCGGTGAGGGGTGAATGGGGCGGTGAGGGGGAGTGGGGAATGGGGCAGTGAGGGTGAGGGGAGAATGGGGCAGTGGGGAGGGAATGGAGCAGTGAGGGGGAGTGGGGAATGGGGCAGTGAGGGTGAGGGGAGAATGGGGCAGTGGGGAGGGAATGGGGCAGTGAGGGGGAGAGGCTTATGAGACAGTGAGGGGGACTGGGGAATGGGGCAGTGAGTGAGAGGGGGAATGGGACAGTAAGGGGAGAGGGGGAATGGGGCACTGAGGAGGAGGTGGAATGGGGCAGTGAGGTTGGTGGGGATGGGGCAGTGAGGGGGGGAATGGGGCAGTGAAAGGGGAGGGGGAAATGAGGCAGTGAGGGGGAAATGAGGCAGTGAGGGGCAGGGGGAATGGGGCAGTGAAGGGAAGGGGGGAATGTGCCAGTGAGGGGGAAGGGGAAGGGAGCAGTGAGGGGGAGTGGGGAATGGAGCAGTGAGGTGTTGGGAGGAATGGGGCAGTGAGGGGGAGGGGGAATGGGGCAGTGAGGGGAAGGGGGAATGGGGCAGTGAGCGGGAGGGGAGAATGGGGCAGTGAGGGGAGAATGGGGCATTGAGGGTGAATGGGACAGTCAGGAGGAATGGGGCAGTGAGGGGGAAATGGGGCAGTGAGGGGGAATGGGGTAGTGAGGAGGAATGCTGCAGTGAGGCGGGAATAGGGCAGTGAGAGGGAATGGGGCAGTGAGCAGGGAATGGGGCAGTAAGGGGGAATGGGGCAGTGAGGGGGAATGGGGTAGTGAGGAGGAATGCTGCAGTGAGGCGGGAATGGGGCAGTGAGAGGGAATGGGGCAGTGAGCAGGGAATGGGGCAGTAAGGGGGAATGGGGCAGTGAGGGGGAATGGGGCAGTGAGGGGGGAATGAGGCAGTGAGGGGAGAATAAGGCAGTGAGTGGGGAATGGGGCAATGAAGGGGAATGGAGCAGTGAGGGGGGAATGGGGCAGTGAGGAGGGAATGGGGCAGTGAGAGGGAATGGGGCAGTGAGGGGGGAATGGGGCAGTGAGAGGGGAATGGGGCAGTGAGGGGAGAATAAGGCAGTGAGGGGGGAATGGGGCAATGAAGGGGAATGGGGCAGTGAGGGGGGAATGGGGCAGTGAGGGGGGAATGGGGCAGTGAGGGGGAATGTGGCAGTGTGGGGAGAATAAGGCAGTGAGGGGGGAATGGGGCAGTGGGGGGGAATGTGGCAGTGAGGGGGGGGGAAATGGAGCAGTGAGGGGGAATAGGACAGTGAGGGGGAGGGGGGAATGGGGCAGTGATGGGGAGGGGGGAATGGAGCAGTGAGGGGGAGAAGAGAGTGGGGCAGTGAAGGGGGATGGAGCAACAAACAATGCATGGAAATGACGTCAGTAGTACTAATTGTCAATTCAGGTGTGATGTGGGTGGGTAATGATGACATCAGCAGCACCAATCTCATGTTCAAGTGCCTTGGTGAGAGAGAGAGTGACACTTTATATATATATATACATATATACAAATCCTTTCTTTTCTTATTGTTTCACCAGCTTGCAGTGCTGCAGTACTCTGAACTAACAGATGTAACCAGTTTCTTCACTATTGTATGCTGTACCCTTCCTTTATCGCCTGGGAGCGAGCAGTGGGTTGAAGAATGGAGCTTGCACTTTTGCATTGATTGTTCTTTCCAATAGGTTTTTTTTCTAATCTCTTCCAAACAATTAGCCTCCCCAAAGGTCTGAGCACATATTCAAAATACGTAAATCACTCATAAGACCATTCAAAAATAACATTGCTCTGCTGTACGGTTGTTTGTCATTTAGTGATCACATCCCTTTAATTTTGCCAGGCACTTCTATTTATATATAACTTACACCTCCTCACCCACCACTCAACTCAAAGCCCCACATATGGGCTGGGAGGGCACTCTCATTACATAAATCAATATCACTCCATAAAATCAGGCTCTAATGACTGTGTGGGTGCTAATAATGGACTGCCTGATTACTGCTCAATCAGGAAGACTATTTCAGATTAGTGACCTGCATTTGTTAATGTATGTGCACATATTCTCTTTACTTGGCTGCTTGACAGATTTTGTGTGAACTGGATGAAACGAAGGAGTTTTTCCAGACTTCCGATCTAAATCAGCACCGATTCACCTCTATATTTGACGACTCCTCTGACTTCCGGCACTTGGTTGATTCTGCATCTTCCCTGTTAGTAAAACATTCTGAGGATGTGGGTAACGTTTATCTCTCCATTCCTATTTTTAAAAAAATTCTAGCGACTGGCAGAAACATTGCCCTCTGCTCATGGCGAAGCGGTAGTAGGCACAGTGCCTATAATTTCTTAGCAACAACACACCTACTACTTTGTTTAATGTCTAGCTGTCGCCAATGTCCTCAGTCCTCGATGGTTGTGATATTTGCAAAATTAAGGCATTAATTCTCCAAAATCTTGCAAATGGATTGGCATGGCTCAGTGGTACTTGATTCAAGGATAAATACACTGGAATAGCCTCCTGCCTATCTTCAAAAATGCTTCCATGGGATCTTTCATGTCCATTGGATCAAGAGGCTGTGCGTTCATGTCCCCATTTAGAATCCCAATTTGTGGAAACACCCAATTGGCCTACTGAGTTCACGCCAACCCTCCATAGAGCATCCCACCCAGACCCAACCCCTCCCGTAATCCTGCATTTCCTATGGCTAATCCACCTAGCTTGCAAATCCCTGCATACTTTAGCATGGTCAATCCACCTTATCTGCACATCTTTGGAACCATGGGAGGAAACTCATGCAGACCCGGGGAGAATGTGCAAACTCCACACAGACAATTTCCGGAGGGCGGATTTGAATGCAGATTCCTGGAGCTGAGGCAGCAGTGCCAACCACTGAGTCACCGTATGATTTACTGAAGCGGGCATTGCACTTGTGATAGTTCAGTGAAAGAGCTATCCAATTAGTCTCACTGTCCTTCTCTTTCCCTGTAGCCATGTAGATTTTCCCTCTTCAATTATTCATCTAATTCCCTTTGAAAGTTGTTGATTCTGCTTCTCCTGTTTTTTGTGCAATATATTCCAGATTACAAGAATTCGCTGCAAAAACAAATCATCCCCACTGTTTCTTTTGCAAATCATGTTAAATGCCAGTGGGGACAGTTTCTCCATATTTTCTCTCCCTAAACTCTTCAGGAATTTTACGCATCTCAACTAAATCTCCCCTTAAATCTTCTCTGCTCTAAGGGAATAGTACCAGCAACTCTAGTCTCTCTACAGCTTTGACCAGAAAAGCTAGACTCAGTTTTAAGTGCAGCTCTATGTCAACACTAACAAAGACATTAAATGAGGGACTGTTTGCTTGATCATGTGTATGTTGCCATGTTGCTGAATCAGGAACCCAAAGTACCTTTGGACTTATTGAACTAATAATTCCTGCAAGTGTTTTGTTTTGAAAGTGGACTGCTGTAACCAAAAGATGACTGTCTATTCATGGACTGTCTGGCAGATCCATGGAATGTTACACCTGTACAGAATTAGAGAAACTCAAACAGAAATACTAGCAAGGAAGAGGTAACAAGAGGGTGACTGTCAGCAGGAAACCATCTATTGCAGATAAATTGCTGTTTTACCCATCCAGGGATATGCAAAAGTATGACATTAAAGAAAGTAACAACTGCATCCCCTGGCCAGTGTGTGTTAGTGACCTGATATACTAATCTGTCTTTTGAAGATTACAGTTTGATAGCAGCCATTAAACACCCCTGCAATGCAAGTAAAAGAGAAATAGAAACTCTCACTCTGAGTGTTTCCTGCCAGTCACCGTCAATGGGTACCGGGATGAAAGAATTTCTGTCAACCCGGATTTTGAAGTCAATGACTGATGCTAATGCTGCTGGTGTCAATCAATGTAATGACTGTAATGAAAACCGAAAGAACTGCAAATGCTGGAAATCAGAAACAACAGCAGATATTCCTGGAAAAGCTCATCAGGTTTGGCAGCATCTGTGGAGAGAGTTCAGCATTAACATTCCCATTGACCTTCCTGTTGAAACCCCTGCTCTGATCTCAGCATTCTCCTGGCTCTCTATACTCCGATGTGATGGTAATATTCAAGCCACAAAATGGGATCACAATAGAAAAGATTTCGAGGATATCCAAGATGGCGGTGATCTGAGAAGATCACACTGCAGAGCTCTGCATCACAGCACAAGAACCTTTAACCTGCCCAACCCAGGCCATCGCGATATCTTGGGACTCCAGGAAGATCATGGAGCCCCAGAAACTTCTAAAAATTAACTTACCTGTGTTTCCAGCCATCCAGGGACGCCAAAAAAGGGAGGAGGAGCATCTGAGGCCGGTCTGCAGTTCAGCCTGCAGGAGCCTCAGAGCCGATTACTTTCCGAGCCCTGGTGAACCAGCTCTCAAAATCTCGCGAGATGCTGGGGAAACAGGTTGAAGAGAAGCTGGCTCCAATCTCTCTCATGCTGCAGAAGCACGAGCAGCAGCTGGGAGACCTGGAGAAGAGGACGGATGAGGTGGAGCACAGGGTCACAGTGGTGGAAGCTGGTGCCAGTTCTTCCAAGAATAGGATCCAAGCCCTGGAGAGACAGTTCTGTAATTAGCGTGATCAAGTGGATGTTCTTGAGACCAAGGGCAGGAGAAAAAACATTCGGATCATCAGTCTGCCTAAGGGTAAGGAAGGTGAGCGGCCTACGGAATTTGTTAAGGATTGGCTTCCAAAATTCCTTGACTTGGAGGCTCGCACGAGAGGATTGAAGATAGAGAGGGCTTAGCGGGTTGCAGCGTGGAGATCAGGTCTGGGTCAATGTCCTCGTCCTCTCCTGGTGCAGTTCCATCATTACCGGGATAAGGAGAGAGTCATGGAGGCTTCCAGAGTGCAGGGGAAGGATCTGAAGGCCCTAAGTTATGAGAGCTCTAAGATCGTGATTTTTCAGGACTTTTCAATGGTGGTGATCCAGAAACGAAATCTTACGATGGTGTCAAGAGAAGACTGAGGGAGCTTGGTATTCAGTACTCCCTGAGTATCAGGTGGTGCTTCAGATCACCTTAGATGGATCCATACATCTCTTTGACACGTCAGAGAAGTCAAGAGACTTTGTGGACAAACTAACCTATTTTGAACAGTTTTAGTATGTAAAAATAGTGTTGTTTGGGTATATGTTTATCATTCTGTAAAAGAAGTGGAGGAAGTCTGGCTGGAACTTTATCTTTCTTTTTATTCCCTCTATTGATAATAACTTGGTTTAAACTATGTTTGGTGGTGGTTGAGATGTACATCTTCAATTTCTAAGGATATACCAAAGGATGGGTAAGGTAAAAAAGCATGTTTTTTATTCATATTGGTATTCTATGGGGTGTTTATTCTTTTCTGCTTGTGTTTGCGGTATGGCTCTAGCTGGGAGAAGTGAAGGTGGTTGGGATGGTTAGATACCTACATATGGGCAGTTTGGGATGGGTAGTTGCCCCCTCTGGGTGAGTTTCCCTACTCAGCACTGTTGGCGCTTTATATGTTGGTTTGTTTTTTGGTTTTTGCTGTTTTTAATTTTCAATAGTTCTGTAGGTTTGTTAAATGTAGTGGTTTTAGTTTATGTAGTTTTTTAATATTTGGTGGATCATGTGACACTAAGGCTCAGCAGTTTGTGGTTTGGGTTCCTCCTCTCTGGAATTTAAATGCTATTGCAGAAGATTATGGCTAATGATTTGATTAAATGGTGTACCTGGAATATCAAGGGAAGTCACTCACCAATTAAGAGTAAGAAGGTAATCTTGCGTCTTAGAAAGGAGAAAGTGGATATTGCTTTGTTACAGGAGACACATTTAGATGACAAGGAGCATCTGAAATTAAAGCAGAATGGCTTTGGCCGAATTTTATTTTTCATCATTTAATAGTAGAAGTAGGGAAGTGGCTATGTTGGTTAGGAAGGATCTCCCATTTAAATTGTTAGGGTGTGTTAAAGACACAAGGGATGTTTGTAATTCTTAAAGCCTTGATAAATGGGGAAGAATATGCTGCTTTACGTGTTTATTGCCCTCCAGCTCATCCCTTTAAGTTTTTGGTAGATGCTTTTTCTGAACTGATAAGTCTCAAGTCCCGGCACATCATTATAGGGGGAGATTTTAACTGTCTCATGGATCCCCCAGTAGACAGGTTGCCCAAAGGTCCCTCGATACCCTCTGTACAAACTAAACACTTAGTGGGTCTGTGTGGGGAGTTAGGGTTGGTGAACGTCTGGAGGCGTCTCCATCCTACAGGTAGGGATTTCACGTTTATCTCCAATCTGCACAGATGTCACACCAGTATTGATTTTTTTGCTGACCCCTGCGATAACTCTGGATTTGGTGGCATCTTGTATGATTGGTAATATTACCATCTCTGATCATGCTCCAGTGTACTTTACGGTTAAGATTAAGGACGTTACAGTGGGTTTGAGATACTGGTGAATGGACCTTTTTATCCTCAAGGATAATAAGGTTGGAGAGTATTTCTCTGGGGAATTTCGGGCGTTCCTAGACATCAACATAGGCTCGGTTGATAGCTCATCCGTTCTCTGGGAAACTGCCAAAGCCTATGCTAGGGAGTTAGTTATTTCATATTCCACCAGTAGGAAGTGGCAGAAGGGTGAGCAGCAAAGTCTCCTTGAAGCACGGTTGAAGGCAGCCGAGAAGGCTTACTTTGACAGACCCTCGCTGGTCAAACTACAGAGGATTACGGCACTGCGGTCTGCACTAAACTCCATGCTCACGCAGACGGCAAAGAAGGAGCTGGCTTTTGCAAAGCAAAAGTTATACAAGCATGATGACAAGCCAGGCAAATACTTAGCATACCTTGCCAGAAAGAAGTGCCCCAGAAACCATTACAGTGATTAGGGAAAGGTCTGGGAACCTAACATGTGATTCTAAAAACGTTCCAGAGATTTTACTCTAAGTTATACCAATCCGAGGATTGTGAGGAGGGACAGGCCAAAATGGAATCCTTTTCTAGGGATCTGAAGCTCCCGGGTGTGACTTGCGAACAACAGTCCTTTCTCAATGCTCCATTATCAAAGCAGGAAGTGCAGGAAGCTGTGAGGCAGCTTCAGAGTGGAAAGGTGTCCAGTCCTGCCGGACTTCCCAGTGAATTCTATAAGGAATTCATAAGTATATTGTCAGGCATGATGCTCAATATGTTTAATAATTCATACAATCATGACTGTCTCCCACCACCTCTGAGAGAGGACAATATTTCACTTATCCTTAAAAAAGGGAAGGATCCGGAAGACTGTGCTTCATATAGGCCCATCTCACTCTTAAATAGGACTTTAAAATCCTCTCTAAAACTCTCATGTTAAGTCTGGAGACTGTGTTACCTTCTATTATTAAAGAGGATTAGACAGGCTTTATAAAGGGTCGCAGATCCTCCAATAATGTTAGGAGGCTGCTTAATGTAATTCAAGCAAGCCAACAACAATCAACACAGAGATTAGTGATTTCTCTAGATGCAGAGAAGGCATTTGACCGAGTTGAGTGACCATACCTTTTTCTATACTCTAGAGCGGTTTGGTTTGGGCGAAGTCTTCATAAGATGGGTAAAGGTTCTCTACGGTGTACCGCTTGCAGTGGTCATTACCAATGGGGTGCGATCAGGCAATTTTACTATTTTTAGGGGCAGCCGGCAGAGCTGTCCCCTTTTACCATTGCTTTTTACGTTGGTGATTGAACTGTCAGCGGAGGCCATTCGTGGGGATCCCAATATATCAGCTCCAGAAGTGGGGTCAAAGTTACATAAGATTTCGTTGTATGCAGACAATGTCCTAATTTTTTTGACAAATCCATGTATTCCTGATGTAGAGCTTTTGCCCGAAACGTCGATTTTACTGCTCCTTGGATGCTGCCTGAACTGCTGTGCTTTTCCAGCATCACTCTAATCCAGAACCAGCAGTTTCAGTGCCTTGCCTGATACAATGATTTCAAGGATTTGGCATTTTTTTCAGGGTACAAGATTAATTTTGCTAAATCAGAGGCTATGCCTGTGGGTGGTCTTACGAGGGAGCTAGCTCTTGAGGGCGACTATAGAGCCCATTTAGGTGGTCACAGGGGGGTTTCGTATATTTGGGCATATTCATTACACCAGTTTTGGATTGGCTATTCAAAGCCAATTTTATCCAATTATTTGGAAAAATTAAACAAGATCTTCAAAGATGGGAGGAACTTCCAGTCTCATGGTTGGGTCGGATAGCGCTTATTAAGCTGAATATTCTCCCTCGTTTGCTATACCCTATACGGATGCTCCCCCTTATTTTCAATAAACAAACACTCAGGAGGCTGAATGGCTGGTTCAGCTCCTTTATTTGGCATCGTAAGTGGCCCCTCATTAAATTAGCTAAACTGCAACTGCCTCACAGACTGGGGGGAGAGGACCTTCCAAACATTACAAATTACCAATTAAGCTCGCTTTTGTCCTACATGAGTGATTGGCTTTGTGAAGATCTACTTTCCATTTGGCTAGATATTGAAGCCTCCCAGGCAAGGTGCCCCCTTACCAGTTTGCTGTTTTTGGACAAAATGAAGACAGTTAGGGAATATTGCCATAGCCCAATAGTCATCAATACTGTTAAAGCATGGAGGGCAATTTGGCAAAGGGAAGGCAATATTGGCAAAACATCTTTGTTTACAACTTTAGTGGGTATGCCAGGTTTTCAACCAGGTATGATACAATCAGGATTTAAATGTTGGGCAGCTAGGGGCGTGTCTTGCATGGGCGATTTATTTGAGGGAGATGTAATGATGTCTTTCGATCAGTTAGTACGAAAGTACGAGTTATCTAATAGAGACCTCTTTCGTTTTTTTCAGGTTAGGGATTTTATTCAAAAACAGACCACCCTTTTGACTCATCCCTGCAAATCCGACATAGAGAGGGGTGTGCTAAGTGCTAAGAGTACACTTTCTGTCAGTGCTTTACATCATCAATTGAAGGGTGCCCCCTCAGATGAGTTTGATCAACTCTGCAAGATGTGGGAGAGAAAGCTGGGTGTTGAAGTCTCCTCAGAGGCATGGGAGGATATTTTGGAGAATGCAAGGAAGATATCAATTTGCAATAGGACCCATGCTTTACAGTGGAAGACTCTCCAAAGGGTCCACTTGGCTCTGGACCATTTGTCAAAATTTAAACCAGGGGTATCTTCAGCATGTCCCAAGTGCAAGGTCTGCATGGGCACTCTTACTCATTGTCTTTGGTCTTGCGATAGGCTTCAAACATATTGGAGAGCTGTGGCAGGCACAATGGAGAAGATTTTGGGTGTAAGGGTGGAGAAGGACACTATCACTCTTCTTTTGGGCCTGCCCACTGTATTTCCTCCAGACACGCATAAGAAAAAACTTTTCAATATTCTCACATTCTGTGCAAGACAGAATATCTTGCTAAGTTGGATATCCGAAAAAACCCCCAGGCCTGTCGGGTTGGCGGAAGATTGTTATGGAGCAGATTCCCCTGGATTTTCTCACAAGTATGGTACACCACAAAACTGAGAATTTTTACAAGACATTGTAAATATCTTGACACAGATTTATCTGCCACACTAACAAGGGCTTTTAGATAGCCATAACGATTGTGTTTTATGAGTCCAATATCCAGGGAGGAGGAACTGTGAACGTATGAGCGTTTTGTTTGGCTGGCTGAGTTATTACTATTTACTGGATTAGTTTGTTGTTGGGTATTTATTTATTTAGTTAAATAGCCAGTTTGAGTTTTTTTATTCTCTATTTTCCTATATATGTTTATACATTTGTACATGAGGGTGGGTTGGGGATTTTTTTCTAATTGGATTTTTTTTGTACTGTTTTGAATTGTATTATTTTGTATTTGTTGTAATATTTAAAAAGTCTTTTTTTTCAACAAAAATATATTTACAAAAAGAAAAGATTTGGAAAACACTCATTTATGAGCTAGGAGAAGAGTTTAGGACTGCCTTTTTTGTGGATTGCCATTCTATTCCCACAAGTTCTCTTTGCAGTCGTACACTCCTCATACTTTTCAACCCATTTTGACCTGACTCTTTCTGAAAGACATGCATCATACATCCTCCTTTATTGGATCTATCATAATCTTGATCGCATTTTCCAAGGGGCTCTGTTTAAGTCTTCGTTAACATCCATGCATGTTGAAATGGACTGCAGCATCTCTTTCTTAACGATCACCTATTTATCTATTGCAGTTTTTTTTTGTCCGTCTCTGGTTCCACTTAATCCTGGCTAGATCACTTCTCATCCCATTGAAATCAGCCTACTCCCATTTTGGCTGCCTTTGTAAGTCTGTTCCATATTCTTCTCTATACACATTGCAGCTTTATGACACAATGATCATTCTTCCCCAAACATACTCCACATATAAATGGTCCACTTGGCCCACTTCTTTGTCAGCTGCAGATCCACCAATACCTCCTTTCTAACTGAGCTGAGACCAGACTGATAAAGAAGTTTTCCTGAAGAGATTTCAGAAATTCCTCAGGAACTCCTTTTCTTTTGTCATAACATTGACTCCAAGTCATACCTGGATAATTAAAGTCCCCCACCATCAGCACTCTATAGTTCTCAAACATCTTTATTCCATCACTTCAGATTTCTTTTCAATCTATGTCATTTTCCAAAAACCTAGAGAATAACCACAGCAGTGTGATTATATTGCTTCTCAACTCTAACTAATTGGAGTCTGTCCTTCTGCCCTCTTTTCAATGCTGTCTTCCTTAAGAAATATTACCATCTCACTTCCGTTTTCTCCCCCTCTCTTTTCTGAACGCATTATATCCTTGTGAAATATTTGCCAATTCCTCACCATTTTAAAGTTATGTTTCCATGATCAATGAGTTTATTCATAACCAAGCCTCTATTTTTGTAATGTTCTCTAGCTCTCATGCCCACTGAGATCAGCAGTTCTGTCTCTTGTTCATTCTTGATTTTCATTGATTCAATGTCCCACCATGTTTTCAGTGCTAGGATCCAAAACTCTATATTTCTGCCCTTCCACCTCTCCTATATATCTCCCATTCTCCTCTTTCATTACTTCCTTAAAATGATGCCCTTTAGAATAAGATTTTGGTCATTTATTCTAAAATTTCCTGAACAGACCACATGTTAAATATTGCCTCATAACTCTCCTGCTCCGTACTTTTGCAACAGTTGATTGCTATTGCATACAATCTTAGGCCCTTACTTGAGGAGGGATATAGTCATATTGTCGGTAGCTCAGAGGTTCACTCTGAATCCAGAGGGGCTTGTCTTATGAGGAGAGATTGAACTCTCTAGAGTTTAGGAAGAATGTTAGGAGATCTAATTGAGATAAGTGCAATTCTAAAGGGGATTGACAAAGTAGATGTTGCCCACCTTCCAGGCAATCTAGAATAAGATCATAGTTGAAGGCTAAAGGATAGCAGATTAAAAACAGAGATGAGGAAAAATGACTTCTCTCAAAGGGTTGTGCTTCAAAGTGCTCTACAACTGTCCTTGAAAGTAGACTAGCCAGTGTCTAGTGATGATACAACATGATTTGTTTTTAGTACTAAATGATGGACTTGTTGGTTCAATTCAACTCCAGCTAAAGCATGGGTCCTTTCACGTCAACAGTTCCCAACTATTGATAAAGTGTGGAGCTGGAAAAAGCACAGCAGGTCAAGCAGCATCAGAGGAGCAGGGGAGTCGATGTTTCAGGTCCGAACCTTTCATCAGCAACTGAAACGTCGACTCTCTTGCTTCTCTCATGTTCCATGACCTGCTTTTCTTTTTCCGGCTCCACACTTTATCAACTCTGCCTTTACAGCATCTGCGGTCCTCACCATCTCCAAACAATTCCCAAATAACCATAGCTGTATAAGTCTACAGCTTTAAGAAATACCATTTGGCCCATCAAGTCTCTCCTGATCAAAAGCAACCAGCTAACTATTCTAAGGCCATTTTCCAACAATTAGCCCATAGTCTTCTAAATCTTAACATCACAAGTGCACATCTAAATAGTTTTTAAGTGTTATGAGAGTTTCTCCCTCGACTGCCATAACAGACAGTGAGTTCCAGAATCCCACCACCTCAAGATGAAATGATTTTTCCTCACGAGACGTGGCAGATGGAGTTTCATCCAGATAAATGCGAGGTGCTGCATTTTGGGAAAGCAAATCTTAGCAGGACTTATACACTTAATGGTGAGGTCCTAGGGAGTGTTGCTGAACAAAGTGACCTTGGAGTGCAGGTTCATAGCTCCCTGAAAGTGGAGTCACAGGTAGATAGGATAGTGAAGAAGGCGTTTGGTATGCTTTCCTTTATTGATCAGAGTATTAAGTACAGGAGTTGGGAGGTCATGTTGCGGTTGTAAGGACATTGGTTAGGCCACTGTTGGAATATTGCATGCAATTCTGGTCACCTTCCTATCGGAAAGATGTTGTGAAATGTGAAAGGGTTCAGAAAAGATTTACAAGGATGTTGCCAGGGTTGGAGGATCTGAGCTACAGGGAGAGGCTGAACAGGCTGGGGCTGTTTTCCCTGGAGCGTCGGAGGCTGAGGGTTAACCTTCTAGAGGTTGACAAAATTATGAGGGGCATGGATAGGATAAATAGACAAAGTCTTTTCCCAGGAGTCGGGGAGTCCAGAACTAGAGGGCATAGGTTTAGGGTGAGAGGGGAAAGATATAAAAGAGGCCTAAGGGACAACTTTTTCACGCAGAGAGTGGTACGTGTATGGAATGAGCTGCCAGAGGAGGCTGGAACAATTGCAACATTTAAGAGGCATTTGGATACGTATATGAATAGGAAGGGTTTGGAGGGATATGGGCCGGGTGCTGGCAGGTGGAATTAAATTGGGTTGGGATATCTGGTCAGTATGGACAGGTTGGACCGAAGGGTCTGTTTCCATGCTGTACATCTCTATGACTCTATGACTCTAATCCTATAATCTTACTGCCCTTTACCTTAAATCTATGCCTCCTGGTCATTTATCCCCTGGGCAAGACTAAACGTTCCTTGCTTTTTACCCTATCTATATCTGCCATAATGTTATAAATTTTGATCATTTATTCTGAAATTTCTCTTCAATCTTCTCTGCTCTAAGGAAAACAATGCCAGTCTATCCAATCTCTCTTCATAACTAAACAACTTCAGTCTAGCCAACATAATGCTAAATCCCCTCTGTCCCATTTCCAGTGCAGTAACATCCCTCCTGGGAATTCTTCAAGTGCACACAATACTCCAGCTGTGGCCTAACCAAATTTTTTTACAGTTCCAGCGTAAGCTCTCTATTCTTAAACTTTATGCCTTGGCTAATAAAATCAAGTATTCCATCTGCCTTCTTAACTACTTTATCTACCTGTCCCACTACCTTTATGGACCACTGGAAATGGACACTCAATTAAAGCATAGAAATTACAATAATACAGCTCAGGAACAGGCCCTTGAGCCCACCTTGTCTCTGCTAACCATGATGCCATTCTAAACAAATCCCATCTGTCTGCATATAGTCCATATCCCTCTATTTGTTGCCCGTACATCTGTCTAATTGCCTCTTAAACATTACTATTGTATTGCTTCTACCACTTCCTCTGGCAGTGTGTTCTAGACACTGAAAACCCACTGCATAAAAGCTTGTTTTGCCCACCTCCTTTAAACTTTCCCCCTCTCACCTTCGACCTATTCTACCTAGCATTTGACATTTCCACCCTGGGAAAAAGACTGACCATTCACCCAATACACATCTCTTATAATTCTATATAGTTTTAGATTAGATTAGATTACATTACAGTGTGGAAACAGGCCCTTCGGCCCAACAAGTCCACACCGACCTGCCGAAGCACAACCCACCCATACCCCTACATTTACCCCTTACCTAACACTACAGGCAATTTAGCATGGCCAATTCACCTGACCTGCACATCTTTGGACTGTGGGAGGAAACCAGAGCACCCGGAGGAAACCCACGCAGACACGGGAAGAACGTGCAAACTCCACACAGTCAGTCGCCTGAGGCGGGAATTGAACCCGGGTCTCTGGCGCTGTGAGGCAGCAGTGCTAACCACTGTGCCACCGTGCCGCCCACAAGTAGTTCTATTAGTCTGTCCCTCTGCCTCCGATGTATGCAAGCATCCCAAGTTTGTTCAATCTCTCCTTATTGCTAATACACTCCCAGTGTTCTGGGAAGTCACCTATAACTAGAGAAGATACAAAGGTCTCAGTCCAGGCCACAGCAATTTCCTCACTAGCCTTCCTCAGTATCCTGAGAGACATCCCATCAGGCCCTGGGACATATCTATCTTAATGCTTTTCAAGACACTTAACACCTCCTCCTTCTGAATATTGGCATATCCTAGAATATCAATATAACCCTTTCTAACCTTATTTTCACATATGTCTTTCTTCTTGGTGAATACCAATGCCAATTGGTAATGCCATTGTCTTGAAAAGCGTTAAGATAGATAAGTCCCAGGGCCTGATGGGATGTCTATCAGGATAGAGGAAGGCAAGTGAGGAAATTGCTGTGGCCTGGACTGAGACCTTTGTATCTTCTTTAGCCATAGGTGATGTCCTAGAACACTGGGAGTGTATTAGCAATAAGGAAGAGATTGGACAAACTTGGGATGCTTGCATACATCGGAGGCTGAGGAACGAACTAATACCAATGCCAATTAAGGACCTCACCCACTTCCTCCAGCTCTATGATAAATTCCCTCCATTGGATCTACCCTTTCCCTATCTACCCTTTTCCTCTTGATCCAGGTGTAAAATGTCTTTGGCTTCTCCTTACTGCTACTTGCCAAGGACATTTCACAGACAATTTATTGGTCATGTTCTTTCCTGCTTCCTTTATATTGCTTAAGGCTCTTATATGATTTCAGTTTCCTAAGCCTTAATTTTTCTTTTTAACTAAGCTTTCAATATCTCTTGATATCTAGAGTTCCTAAATCTTGCCATCCTTACCTTTCATCTGGCCTTGAACTCTGATTAACTAATACTAAAAGGATTAGATTAGATTACTTACATGTCAGATGTGGATTTACCCTCAACAGGCGTCCCCAACTTGATTTCTCCAGATACTACCTAATACTCTTGTAATTAGCCTTCCCTCAATTTTGCAATTGCATCTGAGGACTAGTCTTATCTTTATCCATACCTATCTTCAAGCTTATGGTTTACGATCACTGTTGCAAGAACCTTGCTCCCCCACTGAAACTTCGATCTCCTGGCCGGGCCTAGGCTATACCCCAATATAAGGTCTGGTCATTATCACTCATGTGGGAACTTGCTAATGTTTCTGTCATCACTCTGCAGCAATCAGGCTGACAAGAACAGTTTGATTTCGATTTCCTACCCAACTGATACTGAGGCCTACTTTCACATCTCACCACAAGACTTCAGTGGAGATCTGTTAGCTCAGCACAAACTGGGTCCTTTCTCCCTTTCTCTGTTTAGTTAAACAGCAGGCCTCTCAATACAAAGAAACAGAAACACTTGTCAAGCTTGCATCAGATTAATAGGAGAATAATGTCAACATTCCATGTGTGACAATCGCCGTGCAATTGTCAACACATAGCTTCTAAAATCATGACATTCTGCCAAAATGAACAGGACTCTTGACTTAACGCCCCATTTGCAAGCTGCTATCTCAATAGGCATCCATCAAAGTTACTCAGTTAGTCCCTGCAAGTTCCTAACTGTTCAATGGTAAAACATCTGTTGCTGACACCGAAACATCAGAGAAACGGGGAATATCCATTCATAAATATCTAAGCAGTGAGCAGAGTGATTCCTGTTCAGTAAGGTGCTGCTTGAGCCAAGTTGAGTGGCCACCCGGATAATGCTACATTGACCTTCAGAGAGATCTCGAGTCTGCTTGATTCTGTTTGAAAGTACTTCCCTGCTATTCTTCAGAACAATGTTATCAGACTGTTTGCATCCAGCTTCAAGAGGACAGTTCAGAGCAGTTTAACTTCGCATGTGAAAGATAGTACATCTGACAGCACAGCACTCTATCTTGACTTCAACCCCAGGTTGTTAAATGGTAAATGGTTGTTAAATGAGACTTCACCTGACAAAACTCTAACAAGCTGAGGCCAAAATATTCACAGTTTAGAGCTGACAAATCAGTGTTTTAATTTAACTAGAGTCATAGAGTTATTGACACAGGTGTCCCAGATATCCTAAATTCATGGATATCCTAAACTGCTCTAATCCCATTTCCTAGCATTAGGCCCATATCCCATTAAACTCTTCCTATTCGTATACCCATAGACGCCTTTTAAATGTATTAGTGCTCACCTCCACCACTTCCCTTGGTAGTTCGTTCCATACATACACCACTCTCTGTGTGAAAACACTACCCCTCAGGTCCTTTTTTAAATCTTTTCCCTCTCACCTTAAACCTATGCCTAGTTTTGGACTCCCCTACCCTAGGAAAATGATTTTGGCTATTCACCCTAACTATATCCCTCATGATTGAAAAACCTCTATTGACCATCCATCAGCCTCCAGCACTCCAGGGAAAATAGCCCAGTAAATACAGCCTTTCCCGATAGTTTCAAACCCTCTAATCCCAGCAACTGAGACCTGATCAGATGTACCTAGAATTCTGTGGGATGCTGGGCCCCTTGCTGAGATATTTTTATCATCAATAGTCACAGGTGAGGTGTTGGAAGACTGGGGTTTGGTTAATGTGGTGCCACTACTTAAGAAATGTGGTAAGGAAAAGACAGGGAACTATAGACTGGTGAGCCTGACACCGCTGGTGGGCAAGTTGTTGGAGGGAATGCTAAGGGACAGGATTTCCATGTATTTGGAAAGCCAGCGACTGATTACAGATAGTCAACATGGCTTTGTGCTAATGTTGACAATATGTTAACAATCATCTCTTGCTAACTTGATTGAGTTTTTGAAGAAATAACTCAGAAGATTGATGAGGGCAGAACGGTGGATGTGATCTATATGGACTTCACTAAGGTGTTCAACAAGGTTCCTCATGGTAGACTGGTTAGCAAGATTAGGTCACATGGAATACAGGGCAAACTAGTCATTTGGATACAAAACTGGTTGGAAGATAGAAGACAGAGCGTGATAGGGCGGTTGCTTTTTAGACTGGAGGTCTGTGACCAGTGGTGTGCCACAAGGATCGGTGCTGGGTCCACTGCTTTTCTTCATTTATATAAATAATTTGGACATGAACATAGGAGGTATGATTAGTAAGTTTACAGATGACACCAAAATTGGAGGTGTAGTGGACAGTGAAGAAGGTTATCTCAGGTCAATGGGATCTTGATCAGATAGGTCAATTAGCCAAGGAGTGGAGATGGAGTTTAATTTAGATAAATGTGAGGTGCTGCATTTTGGAAAGATAAATGAGGCCAGGATTTATACACTTAATGGTAAGGTCCTAGAGAGTGTTGCTGAAAAAAGAGAGCTTGGAGTGCAGGTTCATAATACCTTGAAAGCGGAGTCACTGGTAGACAGGATAGTGAAGAAGGTGTTTAGTTTTCTTGCCTTTATTGGTCAGTGCATTTAGTATAGGAGTTAGGAGGTCGTGTTGTAGCTGTACAGGAGGTTGTTTAGATGGCTTTTGGAATTCTGAATGCAATTCTGGTCTCCCTGGTATAGAAAACATGTTGTGAAATTTGAAAGGTTTCAGAAAAGATTTACAAAGGTAATGCTGGGGTTGAAGGGTTTGAGCTACAGGGAGGGGTTGAATAAGCTGGGGCTATTTTCCCTGGAGCATCAGGGCTGTGGGGTGACCTTATAGAGGTTTATAAAATCATGACGGCCATGGGTAGGGTGAACAGTCAAGGTCTTTTCCCCAGGGTAGTGGGAGTCCAAAACTAGAAGGAATAAGTTTAAGGCGAGAGGAGAAAGATTTAAAAGGAACCTGAGGGACAACTTCTTCACACAGAGGGTGGTGCATAAATGGAATGCTGCCAAAGGAAATGGTGGAGGACGGTACAATTAGCAACATTTAAAAGGCATCTGGATGGGTATATGAATAGGAAATGTTTAGAGGGAATTGGGCCAAATGCTGGTAAATGGAATTCGATTCATGTAGAATATCTTGTCAGCAAGGACAAGTTGGACCAAAGGGTCTGTTTCTCAGCTGTACAACTCTATGACTCTAAGTTTAACAACATCTTTCCTATAGCAGAGAGGGCAGAATTGAACACAGCATTCTAAACGTGTCCTAATACAGCTGTAATATGACATTCCACCTCCTATACTCCAATGCATTGACTAATGAAGGCAAGAATACCAAATATCTTCTCACCACCCTATCCACTTGCAACTCCACTTTCAAGGGTCTATGCGCCTGCATCCCTAGGTCTCTTTGTTTGGCAACACTTCACAGGCCCCCACCATTAACTGTATAAGTTCCATCTTGGTTTGCCTGAACAAAGTGCAACACCTCTTGTTTATCTAAATTAAACTCCAACTGCCACTCCTCAGCCCATTGGCCCATCTGATCAAGGTCCCGCTGTACTCTGAGATAACCTTCTTCGCTGTTCACTACATCATCAATTTTGGTGTCGTCCGAAAACTTACAAACCATTCCTCCGATGTTCACATCCAAATCACTGACGAAAACTCTCAAGTAAGGTGCAAGCAAAACTCCTTCACTTTGAAGAAGAAACAAAACAATCTGGTATGCACCAAGGAACTATAATGGGGACAGATCCATTCCAATTTATTGAAGTGTTTCTTCCAATATAAAAGAAATCGCCAGAATTTAAAATAGAAATCTTTATTTTCCCAAGGCACTATATCTGTCAGTAATCCATATAAAAAGCTTTTTCTTTAGTGTATTGAATATCACAGGATGGCTTGAAAGTGGAGAAATATTCATTATTCTGATTGGAATGAAGGCATCCTGCTTGGTCTGCACCGATGTCAAAAAATGGTCAAGAATCATGACACACATTCAATCACAAATTTTACCATGGAATTCAACCTTGATTTGAATAAGAAATATTTGCAATACTTTCAAGGCCAGCTGGATTAATCAAGATACATGCAGGGTTACAGGGAGTTGGTGGGTTTTGGATCTGAGTCAGATCCTATTCAGAGGCTCGTTGCAGACTTGATGGGCCATATCGCCTCTTTCTGCCCTGTAGGGCTTCTATGATTCTTCTATAATTCTGGCCTCGGATAAGACATGGAAATCTATTTTACAGTAAAAGGCCCTTCAGCCCATCGCGTCTATCCTGGTCAAAAATAACCACCTAACTCTTCTTATCCCATTTCCAACACTTGGTTCATAGCCTTGGTATCGCAAGTGCACGTCAAAAGATTTCTAAAAGTATGGTGAAGGTTGCTTCCTGAGCCACCCTAATAGGCTGTGAGTTCCGGATTCCCATCAGCCTCTAGGTGAAAAACACTTTCTTCACATCCCCTCTCAACCTTCCACCCCTCACCTTAAATCAATGCCCCTAGTCATTGATACTTCCACTAAGGGGGAATGGTTACTTCTTGTCAGCCTTATCTATGCCCGTCATAATTTTATACATCTAAATCATGTCCCCTTTCAGTCTCTCCTGCTCTAATGAAAACAGCCCCAGTCTGCCCATACTCTCTGCATACCTGAAACTCTCCAGCTGAGGCAACATCCTGGTAAATCTCCTCTTCAATGCTATCAATAAGCGAACAGTACTTCACCCTAATTATTGCTTTACATCTTGGTTCAATCCACTTTAACCTATTAATTGCCGAGTCTAAGATCTCAGTCACATTACAAATCATTTGACACACAATGTACTTTGGTCGGATGTACCAAGAATTCTGTCTTTTACTTTGCTTCTGCAAACCTTGATTTCCAAGTAGAACCACAATAAGACCACAACACATAGGAGAAGATGTAGGCCATTCAGCCCATCAAGTTTGCTCCGCCCATTCAATGAGATCATGGCTGATCTGATAACTTTCAAGTCCATTTTACTGCCTTTTCCCATTATCATGGTAGTCCTGATGTTTTATATGTCAATAATACGATACTTTTCATAATATTGGAGCATGACTCCACTTGACCCATTGTGGATGTAGAGGACTTTGACATAGGTATCCACTTGGTCTCATTGTTGCATTTTTAGCGTGCAGCACTGAAGCATTCTTTTTAGCATTTTTTTTTAAAAACCTTACACTCATATAGTGACTTCTGTGACTCTGTATGTTCCATGTGCTTTCCAACCATTGAAGTGCTTTTGAAGAGCATAGCTGTCAGTCATGGAGCATTGGAATTTGGGGATGGAATCTGAGAAGCTCTGGTGTCTCAGTTACAGCTTTGGGACATAGTCTGTGGTGGGATCGCTTTTTTTTTGTTTTAACTGGTGTTTATGAATCACATCCTTCTTCTGTCCATGAAACCGCTGCCTGTTGGGGAATGAAAGCCTGGCTCAGGTTTCTTCGGCGTTGTGTGTGAGTTGTCCAGAGGCGACTTGACAAAACCTTCCACCAGGTGGCAGAGTTGCCATTATCTCTGATGGTCTGGGCTCACCTTTTCTTGAAGCTTGTGAGAAGTGAATGTACTTGGATCATTTCTATGGAAATGAAAAAAGCCAGAACAATGCAGAGGAAGTTATTATTATTGAACTGGCAGATTCCATGTTCCTTTCCAATCTCAGACAACCAGATTTGATGACGTTGTTGAAAGGCCATTTTCCATTCTAATACTGCGCTGTAAATTAACAGCTTATTTATAGTTTTGAAATCCATTTTGCACTTTTCCTCCCATTCATCTACTTGCCTTCACCCTGCTTTTATCTCTCTCTGTCGGAAAGCAGACTGCTTGGCCAGAGAACAGCTGTCCACAGTTTCTAATGCGAGTGCTGGTTGGGGTTTACAGCTGACGGGAGTCACATGTGCTGTTTGCCTCCTCCAGAAACCGCAGACAAAACTTAAAAAGAAATGGCACTATGAACATGCCAAATGGTCAAAGGTGCCAGGGCGATGTCTAACCTTACCGCCACCGCCACCTCACACCCCTCGTAAACTCTTGGAACCCTCCGAACGTCCACTTTGTCAGCCACATAAAATGGCAGGAAACAGGATCTCTGACATTTATTTAGGAGAAATAACTGGCATTTTTATAGCGCCTTTGTCAACCTCAGAATGACCCAAGACATAGGAGAAGATGCAGGCCATTCAGTTCATCACGTCTGCTCCGCCATTCAATGAGATCATGGCTGATCTGATAACCTTCCAGGCCATTTTCCTGCTTGACGGACTGACCTCAGGGATAAGAGCCAAAATGCTGTGGATGCTGAAAATCTGAAACAAGCACAGAGATTGCTGGAGAACCTCAGCTGGCCTAGCAGCATCTATGGAGAGAGAGAGAAACAGAGTTAGCCTTTTGAGTCCGATCTGACTCTCCTTTGGAACTGACTTGCAGTATTGCAGGCTAACTCTAAGTGGTACTCCCTTGTATGTTTGAACCTGATGTATAAAGCCACTCAGCAGCATGTTTAGAACTGGTACAGCTTGCAATGCAGACACTGCACTAGTTTCAAAGTGTGCAACAGATTATATCCACAGTGCTTAAAATGTCTGCTAATTCAGTTCTGGTTTCCGGCTCTTTCCACAGTTTGTTTACATGCCTCTGAGTCTGGTCCTGGACTTGAACAATCAAGCACAGTGAGATCTAGAGTAAACATGCTCAGACAATCAAACACAGAAAAACCGAACACAAGTAGCACACTTCCTTTTTGTTCTAACATGGAGCATGGGAGTTGCTGACAAAGTTGTTATTTCTACCTGACTGGGTCATTCCTGATGAAGGGCTCTTGCCCAAAATGTCGATTATCCTGCTCCTCGGATGCTGCCTGACCTGCTGTGCTTTTCCAGCACCACACTCTCGACTCTGATCTCCAGCATCTGCAGTCCTCACTTTCTCCTGGTATTAAATTGAGGACAGTTAAGAGTCAACCACATTGCTGTGGGTCTGCAGTCACATGTAGGCTGGATCACGATGGCACCTCACCCCCTCGTAAACCCTCGGAACCCTCCAAACGTGCACCAGTTTGTCAGCCACTGACAATGGCAGGGAGTGACATTTATTTAGGAGAAATAACTGGCATTTTTATAGCGCCTTTGTCAACCTCAGAATGACCGAGAGTGCTTGACAGGCTGACTGACCTCAGGGGCATTAGTGAACCAGTTGGGTTTTTACAAGCTTTGATAGTCACCATGACTAAGACACCTTTCAATTCCACATTTATACCCTCGATTATTGGACTGGTCCTGCTGGATCACAAATATCACTGCCATTACCGCTATCAACTTGTAAATCAGGGAATACCGCAAAGTTTATGTGCTGCCTACCTCACAGCAAATGGTCCATCACAAATCCTGACTTCCTTGCCCTTTTCCTGACATCCCATCTGCTCCTAACATTGGAAATGAGATTAAAAAAAAAATATCTATTTTAAATCTAACAATGAACCTCTTGAGGCAAACTGCTACATTTGGTTTTACCATTAGATTATTCCCTACAGCCTTTAAAAATTTGGAATAAAATGCCATTACACATATTGAGAAGGGGCACCACTGGCAATATATAATGATTTTTCTTAAACTTTCAACATTCTTTGTGTTGTATCAAACAAAATAATTGCCCTTTTAGGTTATGCTCCAGATTCAGGTTCTCAATATAATAGTTTCAGAGACATATTGTTATTTTAAATTCATTCAAAAATCACTTCTCCATCCAAGCCTGGGTGTTGTCACAGTCTTGCTGCATTTGGGTGTGGACTACTTCAGTATCTGAAAAGTCGTGATTGGTTCTGAACATTGTACAGTTATGAGTGAGCATCCCAATCTCCTGACTGTTATCACACTCACACGATGTCCACTTGTTTTGTGTTTGCACCTTCTTATTGCAGTATCAGGGGTTGGAACCATTGCAATATTTCAACAAAGCATCTGGGAATCTGTGTGTCGTGGGTTGGTTCAGTCAGTTTAGTCTACTGGCTGCAGCCGGCCCCATAGTGCAGCCAGTACGGTAACACGAGATATGACAGTCTGATTCCAGACAATGACGGTGTATCACTTTATGACCTCAGGGCAATTTTTCAAGGAATCCATAGTAAATCAGATTGCAACTGCTGAGCCTGTCATTAGTGCTGGTGCAGGTACATTTTCTCAAATTTAATCAATACTTTCTTCTTTTACATGATGTTTACCCTGACTTGCACCAAGTCCCACTCACCTGTTATACACTGCCTTTGCGGAATTGTATTTGCTTCTGACGTGGGGAATGTATTGATGTTAAAATTCTCATCCTCTTTTCTAATCTCTGGGGAAGTAATGGTCTAGTGGTATTATTGCTGGACTGTTAATCCAGAGACCTAGGTAATGTTCTGGGGACCTGGGTTCAAATCCTGCTGCAGCAGATGGTGGAATTTGAATCTGATATAAAATAAATCTGGAATGAAGAGTTCTGGTGACCATGAAACCATTGCCAATTGTCAGAAAAAGATACATCTAGTTCACTCATGCCCTTTAGGGAAGGTAACTGCCATCCTTACCTGATCTGGCCGACATGTGATTCCAGACCCACAGCAATGTTGTTGACTCTTAACTATCTCTGGGCCATTGAGATGGGCAATAAATGCTGGCTTAGCCAGCAACGCCCTCATCTCACAAATGAATAAAAAAGATCTATGTCCTTACCCTTTACTAACTCCATACCTTTTCATGCCTCATCCCTCCCCGGAAATCTGAACTTTTTCAATTCAGCAGCCCTGAATTTCATTCCTCCATCATTATCAGCCATACCCTCAGCTGTTTGTGTTCCAAACTCTGTCATTCCCTCTCTAAACCTCTCTCCTCCTTCAGACTGACATCGAAATCCATTTATTTAACCATGATATACAGGTGGTGTTGAACTGGGTTGGACAAGGTCAGAAATCAGACAACACCAGGTTATGGTCCAACAAATTTATTTGAAATCACAAGTTTTCAGAGCATTGCCCCTTCACCTGACAATCCAACAGTGCTCCGAAAGCTTCAGATTTCAAATAAACTTGTTGGACTCTAACCTGATGTCATCTGATTTCTGACTATCTATAACCATAACCAAGTCAACTGGACTAATCTCTCTTTGGTTTGGTGTCAAACTTTGTTTGGTAATACTCTCATGAGCTGCCTTTTGACATTGAACACACTACAGGTTCTATATAAATGCAAACCATCACTATGTGTCTGTTTATCAATGTTGAGAGAGGTGAGTAAAGGATTGATGCAACTCCTCTTTCAGCTGAATAGCAGTCCAACATTTATTAACTGGATATCAGAGCAAGAGGGTGAAAGGTTATCATGGCTAGATGGGAATACAGAGCTGAAAATGTGTTGCTGGAAAAGCACAGCAGGTCAGGCAGATGGGAATACAGGCTAATCAGATCAATCATGAATGGCAGAGATTGCTTCAGGGTTGGATGGCCTACTCCTTTTCCTAATATATAGGTTTGTATTGCGATGTGTGTGATTTATTTTGGAGTTTGGATTTGAGCTAGTGACACATGGTGTGGTCTGTATGCCTACAAGGGTTTACTGATTTACCTGTAACTACTCACAAAGCCATGGTGACTCATTTTACAAATAATCTGAGAGATAGTTCTTGGTGACTACTTATATTGAGAGAGTTTTTACAAGTGAACAAAGTAAACAGTTGCAAATTAGTTTAGAAGGTCAGGGGTTAGATGGTTTAATTTGATTGGAGGAAATGGCTATAATTTGAATAAAAGCATCTTCTGGGTTTAGAGTCATAGAGTCAGAGAGATGTACAGCATGGAAACAGACCCTTCAGTCCAACCCATCCATGCCGACCAGATATCCCAACCCAATCTAGTCCCACCTGCCAGCACCAGGCCCATATCCCTCCAAACCATTCCTATTCATATACCCACCCAAATGCCTCTTAAATGTTGCAATTGTACCTCCACCATATCCTCTGGCAGCTCATTCCATACACGTACCACCCTCTGTGTTGAAAACGTTGCCCCTTAGGTCCCTTTTATTTCTTTCCCCTCTCACCCTAAACCTATGCCCTCTAGTTCTGGACTCTCCCACCCTAGGGAAAAGACTTTGTCTATTTATCCTATCCATGCCTCTCATAATTTTGTCAACCTCTATAACGTCACCCCTCAGCCTCCAATGCTCCAGAGAAAACAGCCCCAGCCTGTTCAGCCTCTCCCTATAGCTCAAATCCTCCAACCCTGGCAACATCCTTGTAAATCTTTTCTGAACCCATTCAAGTTTCACAACATCTTTCCGATAGGAAGGAGACCAGATTTGCACGCAATATTCCAACAGTGGCCTAACCAATGTCCTGTACAGCTACAACATGACCTCCCAACTCCTGTACTTAATACTCTGACCAATAAAGGAAAGCATACCAAATGCCTTCTTCACTATCCTATCTATTCATGACTCCACTTTCAAGAAGCTGTGAACCTGCACTCCAAGGTCTCTTTATTCAGCAACACTCCCTTGGACCTTAGCATTAAGTGTATAAGTCCTGCGAAGATTTGCTTGCCCAAAATACAGCACCTCGCATTTATCTGAATTAAACTCCATCTGCCACTTTTCAGCCATTGGCCCATCTGATCAAGATCCTGTTGCAATCTGAGGTATCCCTCTTTGCTGTCCACTACACTTCCAATTTTGGTGTCATCTGCAAACTTACTAACTGTACCTCTTATGCTCACATCCAAATGACAAAAAGTATAGGACCCAGCCCCAATCCTTGTGGCACTCCACTAGTCACAGGCCTCCAGTCTGAAAAACAACCCTCCTCCACCACTTTCTGTCTTCTATCTTTGAGCAGTTCTATATCCAAATGGCAAGTTCTCCCTGTATTCTGTGAGATCCAGCCTTGCTAAACTGTCTCCCATGGGGAACCTTGTTGAACGCCTTACTGAAGACCGTATAGATCACATCTACTGCTCTGCCCTCATCAATTCTCTTTGTTACTTCTCCAAAAACCTCAATCAAGTTTGTGAGACATGATTTCCCATGCACAAAGCCATGTTGACTATCCCTAATCAGTCCTTGCCTTTCCAAATACATGTACATCCTGTCCCTCAGGATTTCCTCCAACAACTTGCCCACCACCGACGTCAGGCTCACCGGTCTATAGTTCCCTGGCTTGTCCTTACTACCCTTCTTATAGAATGGCACCACGTTAGCCAACCTCCAGTCTTCCAGCACCTCACCTGTGACTATCGATGTTTGGTCGATCTGCAAAGATCCTTGCTGAAGCTAGTTGTGTAAACGGTTGTTCCAGAGAAAGAGAAACAGTTTAGACCAGTTAGGAAATAGATTATCTCAGTGTAAGGATTTTAGTTAAAATGTTTCAGATCAGAAATGTTTGTTTATACTCCACTGGTGAACGTGAAACTGAGAAAGGCTAAGCTCAGTTGTATGAAAATTCCAAAAAAAGAGGCTCTCAGGTTCCAAAATGGGAAATTAAAGGTGTAGTTAAATTAAGCACCACTGATGTTGAAGAGAAAAAAAAATCGCTCTGGTGTGTGCTTTGTAAAAGAATGCTTTTGGGATTGAAGGGATTGAACTTGTCACATATTGCTAAATCTATAAATTTGTGTTTTAAATAAATAATTTGTTTTATCTATTTTATTTTGATGATTTTAGAACATAGAAGGTAGAACATAGAACACAGAACAGTACAGCACAGTACAGGCCTTTTGGCCTTTGATGTGGTGCTGGCCTTTTATCCTAATTTAAGATCAATCTAACCTACATACCCTTCATTGAACTAACTTCCAAATGCCTATCCAAGAGTCAATTAAATATCCCTAATGTATCTGACTCTACTACGACTGCAGGCAGTGCATACCATGTACCCACCACTCCCTGAGTAAAGAACCTACCTCTGACATCTCCCTTAAACCTTCCTCCAATCACCTTAAAATTGTGCCCCCTCATGATGGACATTTCCACCACGGGGAAATGTCTCTGGCTATCCACTCTATCTGTTCCTCTGAACATCTTGTAAACCTGTATCAATTTACCTGTCATCCTTCTTCACTTCAATGAGAAACACCCGAGCCCTCTCAACCTTTCTTCATAAAATATGCTCTCCAGTCCAGGCAGCATCCTGATAAATCTCTGCACCTTCTCTAAAGCTTTCACATCTTTCCTATAATGAAGCAACCAGAACTGAACACAATATTCCAAATGTGATCTAATCAGGGCGATACAGAGCTGCAGCCTAACCTCATGGCTCTGAAACTCAATCCTTCTCCTAATGAAAGTCAACACACCATAGGTTTTCTTAACAATCCTATCAACCTGGGTGGCAACTTTGAGGGATCTGTGGACATGAATATCAAGATCCCTGTGCTCTGCTACACTGCCGAAAATCCTGCCTTGAACCCTGCATTCAAATTCAACCTTCCAAAATAAACGACTTCACACTTTTTCCAGGTTGAAGTCCATCTGTCACCTCTCAGCCCGGTTCTACATTCTGTCAATGTCTTGTTGCAACCTACAACAGCCCCTCTCACTATCCACAACTCCACCAACCTTTCTGTCATCGGCAAACTTACTAATCTAGCCTTCCACCTCCTCATCCAAGTCATTTATAAAAATCACAAAAAGCAGAGGTCCCAGAACAGATCCCTGTGGAACACCACTGGTCACCGAGGTCCAGGCTGAATACTTTCCATCTACCACAACCTTCTGGCTTCTATGAGCCAGCTAATTCTGTATCCAGACAGACGGTTTCCCTGTATCCCATGCCTCCTTACTTTCTGAATGAGCCTATCATGTGGAACCTTATCAAACGCCTTGCTAACATCTATGTACAACACATTGACTGCTCTGCCTTCATCTCTGTGTATTGTCACATTCTCAGTTCTTTAAGTTTTGTGAGGCATGACCTGTCCTTCACAAAGCCATATCTCTAATCAAACTATGGTTTTTCAACTAATCATAAATCTTGTCTCTCAGAATCCTCTCCAATACTTTGCCCACCATAGACATAAAACTGACTGGTCTATAATTCCCAGGATTATCCCTATTTCTTTCCTGGAAGAGTGGAATCACATTTGTCAATCTCCAATCATCTGGCACTAATCCAGTGGACAATGAGGATGCAAAGATCATAGCCAAAGGCCATGCAATATCTTCCCTTGCTTCCTATAGTAACCTAGGGTATATCTTGTCTGGCTCAGGGGACTTATCTATCCTTAAGCTTTTCAAAATTTTCAGCACATCCTCCTTCCTAACATCAACCTGTTCTAGCATATCAATCTGTCCTCAGAAATGTCAATGTCACTCTCTGTAGTGATTATTGAAGCAAAGTGTTCATTAAGGACCTCCCCAACCTCTTCTGACTCCAGGCGCAAATTTCCTCCGCTAACCCTGATAGGCCCTACCCTCACTCTGGTCATCCTCTTGTTCCTCACATAAGTGTAGAATGCCTTAGGGTTTTCCTTAATCCTACCCACTAAATCTTTTTCATGCCCCCTTCTAGCTCTCCTAAGTCCATTCTTCAGTTCCTTGTAACCCTCTAGAGTCCTGTCTGATCCTTGCTTCCTCAACCTTAAGTAAGCTTCCTTCTTCTTCTTGACGAGATGTTCCACATTCCTTGTCACCCAAGGTTCTTTCAACCTGCCATACCTTCCTTGCCTCAATGGGACAAACCTGTACAGCAGATGCTTCCTAACGCCTCCACATTTCTGTCATGCATTTCCCTGAAAACGTCTGTTCTCAGTTTAGGTGCACCAGTTCCTGCTTAATAGCATTGTGATTCCTCCCCCCACCAATTCAATACTTTCCCATGAGTATAGTAGAGGTCAAGGAGTTGTGATCACTATCATGAAATGCTCTCCCACGAAGAGATTTGACACCTAGCATGGTTCATTGTAAGGCATCAAATCCAATATGGCATCCCTTCTAGTTGGCCTATCTAATTTTTTTTTTAGATTAGATTACATTACAGTGTGGAGACAGGCCCTTCGGCCCAACAAGTCCACACCGACCCGCTGAAGAGCAACCCACCCATACCCCTACATTTACCCCTTACCTAACACTATGGGCAATTTAGCATGGCCAATTCACCTGCCCTGCACATCTTTGGAGTGTGGGAGGAAACCGGAGCACCCGGAGGAAACCCACGCAGACACGGGGAGAACGTGCAAACTCCACACAGTCAGTTGCCTGAGGCGGGAATTGAACCCGCGTCTCTGGCGCTGTGAGGCAACAGTGCTAACCACTGTGCCACCGTGCCGCCCACTTTGCAACGGGAACCCTTCCTGACAAAAACTGCTCCATCCAAACTACTTGAACTAAGGAGATTCTAATCAATATTAGACAAGTTCAAGTCATCCATGGCAATAACCCTGTTACTTCTGCACCTTTCCAAGATCTGTCTCCCAGTCTGGTCCTCTGTGTCTCTGTTGCTATTGGGGGGTTGGGGGGGGGGCTGTAGAAAACTCCCAATAAAGTGACCACACCTTTCCTGTTTCTGACTTCCGCCCATACTGACTCTGTAGACATACCCTCCTCAGTGATCTCCCTTTCTGCAGCTGTGATACTATCCCTGAATAGCAAGCTACTCCTCCAACCCTTTTATCTGGAAATGTGTTGCTGGAAAAGCGCAGCAGGTCAGGCAGCATCCAGGGAACAGGAGAATCGACGTTTCGGGCATAAGCCCTTATGCCCGAAACGTCGATTCTCCTGTTCCCTGGATGCTGCCTGACCTGCTGCGCTTTTCCAGCAACACATTTCCAGCTCTGATCTCCAGCATCTGCAGACCTCACTTTCTCCTCAACCCTTTTACCTCCCTACCTATTCCTTTTGAAACATCTAAACCCTGGAACATCCAACAGCCATTCCTGCCCCTGTGATATCCAAGTCTCTGCAATGGCCACAACATCATAGTTCCAAGTACTGATCCATGCTCTGAGTTCATCACCCTTATTCCTGATACTTTTGTGCATTAAAATAGACACACTTCAACCCTTCACACTGACTGCACCTTTGCCCTATCAAGTGTCTATCCTTCCTCACAGACTCTCTGCACGTTGTATCTGGTTGTTCACTACCTACTGCATCATCTGATCCGTAGTTCAGGTTCCCACCCCCTTGCCAATCTAGTTTAAACCCTCCCAATTAGTTCTACCAAACCTCCCGCCCAGAATATTGGCACCCCTCCAGTTCAGATGGAACCCGTCCTTCTTGTACAGGAACAACCTTCCCCATAAGTTATCCCAATGATCCACATAGCTGAAGCCCTCCTTCATACACCAGCTCTGCAGCCAAGTTTTCATCTGCACTTGCTCTCTATTCCCAGCCTCACTAGCGTGTGGCACTGGTATCAAGCCTGAGATTACTATTTTGCTTGTCCTGCCTTCTAGCTTCCAATCTAACTCACTATATTCTCTTTGCAGGTCTCCATTCCCTTCCCTACCAATGCCATTGGTATTGATGGGTACCACAACTTCTGCCTGCTGTCCCTCCCCCTTAAGAATCCTGTAGACTCGATCCGAGACATCCCTGACCCTGGTATTCGGGAGGCAACACACCATTTGGGAGTCTCGCTCACGACAACAGAATCTCTTTTCTGTTCCTCTCACAATTGAATCTTTTAGTAATATTACGCCAGAAATCTGGCTGCTGTAACTTTCCCCTGTTGGGTCTCCTCCCGCCAACACTATCCAAAACGGTATGCTTATTATTGAGGGGAATGGCCACAGGGGCTCCCTGCACTGTCTGCCTTTTACCTTTCCCTCCTCTGACAGTCACTCAGCTGCCTTTATCCAGTAACTTAGGTGTGACTGCCTCCCTATGACTCCCCTCTATCACCCCCTCAGCCTCTCTAAGGATCTGAAGTTCATCCAGCTCCAGCTCCTGTTTCCTATAGTGGTCTGTGATGAGCTGGAGTCGAGTGCATTTCTCGTGGGTGAAGACAGCAGGGATACCAGTGATGACCCTCACCTCCCATATCCTGCAAGAGGAGCATGTAACTGCCCAAGCTTCCATCCCCTCTGCTCTAAATTACCAAGAGAGATTCTTTAAATGCCTGTTTTATTGCTAAAATCAAATCTGCATGATTACTTGTTTGTGTTTAAGTGAAAGACTACCTTATTAAAACAGAAATAAATATCACAGATTTTGTGAGAACTGGCTTGTTCAGGAATTATAATATCAGCTGGGATCATAATGGTATGTGTGTTCATAAGATATTGGACAGAGAGAACTTCTCTCAAACCCTTGCATTTTGCTCAAATGCTGCCTCATGTTCTATCTTCTAGCAATGTGCCAGTGTGGAGGAGGTGTTCAATAGTCATTGGAGAAATGTTGAAACCAGCTTATTGCTTGTTTATCCACCTCCACCAGTTGCTCAATTTATGGCTCATAGGGGAGCATTTTTACTTACGATTCAGAAGGGGGTTCTGAGTTCATGATGATTGACAGTTTAAAGAGGTTAATAAAAGGTTTATCAGTCCTTAATGCTTGCAAACAATAGAAAGGCGCTTGCTTTTTACACCTGATGTTGCTTTTTTCACCTAATGTAAGGAACACTTGAGGTAATTTGCAAGTTTTGATTGAGTTTCATGAATTTCTCTCTATTGAGTATTAGGTAATGGTCAATTGTATCCATCTGCGCATGAGTTCTAAGGTCTGCTCTTATTGGATGCTGAGTGGCTTTGGAGGTGACATAGGATAAGAAGGGGCAATGGACATGAGTTGAAAGGGAGGTGTCATGACAAGTGTGACTAACTTGAGAGATGGTGGGGGAGTGGAGTTGACCTGGCTATAACTGGGGCAGAGGTGGGATGTTGGAGTTTAGCCATTAACAGGACCCAACTGTCAGTCTGAAAACACATTCTGCCTGCTGGACAATGGAACAACAGTCAGTATGAATTTCAGCCCTGGTACAATGCCAGGTAAAGGCTATAATTTCCAACAATTAGTAGATTGAATCAAACAACATGTTCCTTCAGTTATTCACAATAGAGAACACATTGCAATCAAGAAGCCCATTCTTGCAGGACAAAATGTCTCCTTCTGATCTTCTGATAGGACAGATATCAGAGGTAGATTTTTTATTCAGAGAGTAGTAGGGGTAAGGAACACACTTTCTGCAACAGTAGTAGACTTGCCAACTTTAAGGGCATTTAAATTGTCATTGCATAAACACATGGATGAAAATGGAATAGTGTAGGATAGATAGGCTTCACACTGGTTCCAGAGGTTGGCGCTACATCGAGGGCCAAAGAGCCTGTGCTGCACGATTGTGTTTTATGTTCTCTAACATTTGCTGAAAAATCATGAGCATGCTAATAAAGGCACTAACAATTAATCTAAGTCAAGTAGTCAAGCTCCCAATCAGGCTCATAGACGTAGCGTATATTCCAATCTGGTCTCTGCAATAGGTTATATATATATCCAACTTTGCATCTTGCTTGAATTACTAATAATGATTAAGTTTGGAGACTCTATATTACCTCCAGGGCAATAGCTTGGCCAATCAAAATATAGTTGCCAACCAATCAGCTCTCTTTTTTACTATAGTATGAAGTGTTGCGAGTGATCATTTGAAATTTAGCATTCTTGAATTTATCCTGTTTCAGCAACATATCTCTCTCTCCATCAATATTCCAAAGAAGTCTACCACATTCCCATTTAACGCCTTAAATGTTTTTTGATTCAATTTTTTATGAACAGTGAAAAGTAGAGAACACAAATTGTTTAGAAACTGTGTCAATAATATCCATACACCATGTGCCTAGTTTCTCTGATTCAATTATGTGAAGAATTGAGAAGGGGGAGGGGGCTGTGTCTGGCAAAGAAATCAATCAATTGAGTGCATAGAGTGGTTTACAATCAACCTAGTGAGCTTTGTTCTACATCGGCTTTTCCAAGTCCCAAAAAGGCTTTAGTAGACTGGATCTATTATTGATTTAGTATTAGTGCAATCCTCCAATGCCTCATGTACAGATCTAAAGAATGACGGTGTGGTTATACTACAGTTCAGAGATCGGATGTGGAAAAATGTGAGATTTGATTTAGGAACTGCAGCATATTCAACCCTGAGTCTGGCCTCAATGTGAAAACCAGTGTAAATCCCATCCCAGTAGGAGTTTGATTGAAGGTGACATAGATTTAACATCCGTGCCAGTGCAACTTGGCAGTGAGTTCAATGTCAAATTATCTTCATTGGACTTGCCAAGTGCCCTCATTATAGATCTAGCTGAAACTGGAAACTCAGATCTCTTCCTCAACCATTCTTGTCTGTCACCAACAAGAATTTTAAGTTCTAAGTAAACAGGTCAGTTCCGTTTGCTCAGTGGGGCAGGCTTACTGGCTCAGAGTCAGCCAGCAGCAAACCCTGATTCAGGAGTTTGTGGTTTTAAATCCCTTTCTGGAGAATTCTAACGTGATACTCCAGCACAGTGTGAGAGAGATCTGCACTACAGGAGGTGCCATTGAACGAGTTATTTAACCTAGGTGCTGGCTGCATTTTAGACAGACACAAAGGATCCTCTACATTATTTGATGAGGCACATACCTTTGCTGCTGTGGCAATCTATTTGTCCGTCAGAGAAATAACCTCACTAAAACATTTGCTTTGATCATTATCACAGTGACGTTAGCGAGAACTTGCTGTGCACAATTTGGGTGGCAAATCTCCTGCTAAGAAACACTGCAATGACTGTAACGTCCTTTGGGACATCCCAAGTTGGGAAAGTTGCCTTTTTAACCTGCTTCCTTCTTTCTTTCCTTGGAAGAAATAAAACGGATCACTGACATAAATCAGATCACAGTTGAACACAAACAGATTGAATGTGCTCAATCGCTGAACTTTACTGTGTCGAGTCCCTTGCTCTGTCAGCAGCATCGGGTTACCTTGGTGGAGGGATGACATTCCTGTCTCTCTGTTCGCTTTCTTTTACACAGTGCAAATGTATACAATACGCGGCGTGAGGCGACAATCACAGCCAGCAACTGGGCAAACCCAGAGCCCTCTGTGTAATGTGAGCTCAGACTTGACAATCTGTTAAATCAATTAAGGAGTCCAGACGGTCATTAAAAATCTGAAATTCACACGGGGGCCTACGACCTGATATGAACATTATATTGGGTTGTGTCGAATTAATCCCCAGAGCTCAGTTGCATGCTGAACAAAACAAGAGCTGAAAGGAAGGGCAGTTTGTCTCATTCATCAGCCATTGTCATCTCTTTTTTCCCTTTGTGGGGGCAAAGCAGTCCCTCGCTGCAAAGAAACATTACTCATGGCCTTTGTGATAATTCTTCACCATGTCCTCTTTAAGTCACCCCCACCGTCTTCTCCTGCTCCCTGTTCATTGCTGATCTCCTAATTTCAGAGAAAGGTTGCTGTGAATCATAGAATCCCGACAATGTGGAAACAGGTCCTTCGGCCCAACAAGTCCACACTGACCCTCCAAAGAGTCACCCACCCAGACCCATTCCCCTACTCTATTACTCTCAATTTATCCTTTACTAATGCACCTAACCCACATATCCCTGAACACTATGGGCAATTTAACATGGCCAATTCACATAGTGTGCATATCTTCGGACACTGGGAGGAACGCAGACAGTTGCCTGAGGCTGGAATCGAACCCGGGTCCCTGCTGCTACGAGGCAGCAGTATTAACCACTGAGCCACCATGCAGAAACCCTTTCAGTTTGATGGTGGCTCAGCCTCTCAGCAAGACCGGGAGGTGGCTAACGTTCTGCTCACGAGGAACACAGAAACATTAAGACCCTCGCGTGTCGTGATGGCAAAGGAGAAACATTCTGAATGTCGTAAAAGTTCACAAATTAAGTCCATGGAGCTGTGCTGTTGACAATAACAGATCGTTAATAATGAGAGTGGAGAAGGTGGGATTATTCACCTTCAAGCAGAAGACGGGAAATGTGTGACTTAATTAAGTGAAGTGAAAGATCTTACGTTAGCATAGGTCTTTTCATGGTCACCAACTGTGTGTTTTACAGTCAATGTAATATTTTTGGAATTGTCGGCCTTTTTGGTTATGACTAAGATTGGAGAGTGCACTGTTGCTTTCTAATTCCAGCACACCCCTGGTCAAGACACAAACTGAAATGAATTACCCAGCTACTGATATGGCTAGTTACAGTATTTTCCTATTCAACCTGTTCAGCAAAGTGTTTATACACCTCTGGAGCAGGAGGGACGTAAACCCAAGCTTACTAGTTCAGAGCTAGGATACTACCATGAAAGTCCCAATATGGATAATTCTATCCTTAATGGTTTAGAATAAAAATGATGCCTACTTTAACAAATATCAAAGTTATTGGTTTATCATGAAAACAGGATTTATTCAGTAAAAATACAAAAGTACAATTAGAAATATGTAAGTATAAATAGTTACACTTCTAAATAAACAAAGCCTTCTCCCCAATTGCCACTCCCCCCACACTTACACAAATGCATTTCTCTGCAGCCACTAGTTTTGAAATAAAAATCACTTTGCCTAATAGTAGTTTGTACTCAAGGGAAAAATGGATAGGGTATAACATGCTCAAGAAAGTGGGCATTCTGGCATATATAGTCAGGTGTCACTGAATGTGAAGAGTTGTCTTTAAAATGGATTCCCTACAATGCTGATAGAGGCCACTCAGCCCATCATTCAGCCCATCTGCACCGACCCTTCAACGAGAATCCCACCCAGACCCATTACCACACATGGGATTTTTTTTACAATGGTTGGAATATTGCATGCAATTCTGGTCTCCCTCCTATCGGAAAGATGCTGTGAAAATTGAAAGGGTCCAGAAAACCTTTACAAGAATGTTGCCAGCATTGGAGGGTTTGAGCTATAGGGAGAGGGTGAATAGGCCGGGTCTGTATTCCCTGGAGTATTGGCGGTTGAGGGGTGACCTTATAGAGATTTACAAAAAATGAGAGGCATAGATAGGGTGAATAGTCACGATCTTTTCCCTGGTTTAGCGGAGTCCAGGAGTAGAAGGCATAGGTTTAAGGTGGGGGCAGTGAGATTTAAAAGGGACACAAGGGGCAACATTTTCACGCAGGGGGTGGTGCGTGTTTGAGCTGCCAGAAGTAGTGGTGGTGGCTGGGACAATTACAGCATTTAAAAGGCATCTAGATGAGTATATGAATAGGAAGGGTTTGGAGGGATATGGGCTGGGTGCTGGCAAATGGGACTAGATTAATTTAGAATATCTGGTTGGAATTGACGAGTTGGACCAAAGAGTCTTTTTCCACTCTGTTCATCTCAATGACTCTACAACTCTATGGTTTATCCACCTAACCTGCTTATCTTTGGACTTTAAATACATTTTTTCAAGAAATGTTAAAATTTCAGAGGTTTTCAGGAGAACTGCTGTGTTGGTATTTTTGTAGGTCTCATACTGGACTCTTTATAAAGCTTTCCTCAGAAAAGCAGAGAATGAGCTAATTGCTTCTCTCTCTCTCTCTTGCTCTCAACAGGCAATGCTCCAAGTGAACTTCAAACAACATCCAAAACAAAAACACAGATTTCCCGCAACTCCAAGGAATTAGCTTAAGCCATGTGACTTGCAAGAATTGTCTTGAAGCAAGTGTCCCAGTGTCACTTTAATGAAAATATTCCAGATTTTCACTTTCTTCAGCATTTCAAATGATCATCCATAATCCATTAAACTGAAAATTTTTAGAGGTGAGGTCACCAAAGCCCTAGTGGACCATAAGGGAGAGAAAGCTAGTGGTGGCTTTTAACTTGAGGGTCACCGCAACTTAGGCAATGTCAAGAAAGTGGTACCCTCAGCCAGAATAGGAATTGAGCCCATGCTGTGGGTATCACTCCATAGAACATAGAATATAGAACATTACAGCGCAGCACAGGCCCTTCGGTCTTCGATGTTGCGCCAACCTGTGAAAACAATCTGAGGCCCATCTAACCTACACTGTTCTATTTTCATCCATATGTGTATCCAATGACAATTTAAATGCCCTTAAATTTGGCATATCTACTACTGTTGCAGGTAGTGCATTCCACATCCTTACTACTCTCTGAGTAAAGAAACTACCTCTGACATCTGTCCTATCTCTATCACCCCTCAATTTAAAGCTATGTCCCCTCATGCTAGCCATCACCATCTGAGGAAAAAGGCTCTCATTGTCCACCCTACCTTACCCTCTGATTATCTTATATGTTTCAATTTAGTCATCTCTCAACCTTCTTCTCTCTAACGAAAACAGCCTGAAGTCCCTCGCCTTTCCCCATAAGACCTTCCCTCCATAACAGGCAACATCCTAGTAAATCGCCTCTGAACCCTTTCCAAAGCTTCCAGAGGGGTGGCACGATGCTCATTGGTTAGCACTGCTGCCTTACAGCGCTAGGGTCCCAGGTTCAATTTCGGCCTCAGGTGATTGTCTGTGTGGAGTTTGCACATTTGCCCCGTGTCTGTGTGGGTTTCCTCCAGGTGCTCTGGTTTCCTCCCACAGTCCAAAGATGTGCGGGTCAGGTGAATTGGCCATGCTAAATTGCCCACAGTGCTAGGTGGGTCAGAGGGAAATGGGTCTGGATGTGTTACTCTTCGGAGAGTCAGTGTGGACTGGTTGGGCCAAAGGGCCTGTTTCCACACTGTAGGGAATCTAAAAAATCCTTCTTATAATGAAGTGACCAGAACTGTATGCAATACTTCAAGTGTGGCTGCAACAGAGTTTTGTACAGCTGCAGTATGACCTTATGGTTCTGAAATTCACTCCCTTTACTATTAGAAGCTGTCACACCGTAAGCCTCCTTAACAACTTTATTAACCTGAGTGCCAACTTTCAGGGATCTATGTACATGGACACTGAGATCTCTCTGCTCATCTACACTACTGCAAATCTTACCATTAGCCCAGTACACTTTATTCCTGTTGCTTCTTCCAAAGTGGATCACCTCACACTTTTCCACATTAACCTCCATTTGTCACCTCTCAGCCCAGCTCTGCAGCTTATCTATGTCCCACTGTAACCTTCAACGTCCACAACTCCACAGACCTTAGTGTATCATCTGCAAATATATTCACCCATCCTTCTATACCCTCATCCAGGTCATTTATACAAATGACAAACAGCAGTGGTCCCAAAACAGATCTTTGCGGTACACCACTAGTAACTGAACTCCAGGATGAACATTCCCCATCAACCACCACCCTCTGTCTTCTTTCAGCTAGACAGCTTCTGATTCATATTGTGGATCAGCTGTCCAGCCAACTCTACTAACTTCAGCTGTGAATGATGAGTCTTTATAACATGTGATGTGGCAAATGTAATGCAGCCAATTGTCACACAGCAAGCTCACACAGGCAGCAATGTGATAATGATGATCAGATCATTTATTCGATGATTTTGATTGAGGGATCCACATCAGTAAGGATACTAAGGATAACTGGTACCATCAGATTTTTTATATCGACCTGAGCAGCCAGTGTGGACCTGGGTTTATCACCTCGTCTTAAAGATGGCGACTCGCAGAGATCAACGTTCCCACAGCAGTGTACTGGAGTGGGGAATAAACTAGAATCACATGAATCAAAAGTGAATGTGCTACCAATGATCCACTCAGAGAAAGTGAGGACTGTAAATGCTGGAGATCAGAGTCAAGAGTGTGGTGCTGGAAAAGCACAGCAGGTCAGGCAGCATCTGAGTAGCAGGTGAATTGATGTTTCAGGCATAAGCCCTCCATCAGGAATGTGGCTTGTGGGCCAAGGGGGCTGAGAGATAAATGGGAGGGGGTGGGGCTGGGGGGGAAGGTAGCTGGGAGTGTGATAGGTGGATGGAGGTGGGGGTGATGGTAATATGTCAGAGAGGAGGGTGAGTGGATAGGTGGAAAGGAAGATGGACAGATAGGACAGGTCAAGAGTTGGAAGGTTGGAACTAGGATAAGGCGGGGGGAGGGGAAATGAGGAAGCTGATGAAATCCACATTGATCCCATGTGGTTGGAGGGTCCCAAGGCAGAAGATGAAGAGATGAGTTGTTCTTCCTCCAGGCGCTGGGTGGTAAAGGTTTGGCGACGGAGTAGGCCCAGGAACTGCATGTCCTTGGCGGAGTGGGAAGGGGAGTTAAGGTGTTTGGCCACAGAGCGGTGGAGTTGTTTTGTGCATGTGTCCCAGAGATGTTCTCTGAAGCGTTCCACAAGTTGGCATCGTGTCTCCCCAGTGTAGAGGGGATGGCATTGGGAACAACGGATACAGTGAATGACAGTGGGTGGATGTGCAGGTAAAACTCTGATGGATGTGGAAGGGTCCTTTGGGGCCTGGGACGGAGGTGAAGAGGGAAGTATGGGTGCAGGTTTTCCAACTTTTGCGGTGTCAGGGGAAAGTGCCAGGAGGGGAGGGTGGGTTGTTGGGGGGCGTGGACCTGACAAGAGAGACATGGAGGGAAAGGTCTTTACAGAGCTCAGATAGAGGTGGAGAGGGAAATATATCACTGGCGGTGGGGTCCATTCATAGGTGGCGAAAATGGCAGAGGATAAGGCAATGTGTACGGATGTTGGTGGGGTGGAGGGTGAGGACCAGGGTGTCCTGTCTTTGTTGTAGTTGGAGGGGTGGGGTTCGAGGCCGGAGGTGTAGGAAGTGGATGTGATGTGCTGGAGGGCATCATCGACCACATAGGAGAGAAAATTGCGGTCTTTGAAGAAGGAGGCCATGTGGTGTGTTCTGTGGTGGAACTGGTCCTCCTGGGAGCAGAAGCAGCGGAAGCAGAGGAATTGGGAATAAGGGATAACGTTTTTACAGGAGACGGGGTGGGAGGAGGTGTAATCCAGTTAGCTGTGGGAGTCCGTGGGTTTACAGAAGATGTCTGGTTTCAGTCGGTCACCGTTGATGGAGATGGAGAGGTCCAGGAAGGGGAGGGAGGTGTCTGAGATGGTCCAGGTGGACTTTAGGTCAGGGTGGAATATGTTGGTGAAGTTGATGAACTGTTCAACCTCCTTGTGGGAGCACGAAGTGGTTCCAATACAGTAATCGATGTAGTGGAGGAAAAGGTGGGGAATGGTGCCGGTGTAGCTGGGGAAGATGGACTGTGCCACCTCCCCAACAAAGAGGCAGGCATAGCTGGGGCCCATGTCGACGCACATGGCTACCCTTTTGATCTGGAGGAAGTGGGAGGATTTAAAGGAGAAATTATTGAGGGTGAGGACCAGTTCAGCTAAATGAATGAGAGCGTCAGTGGATGTGTACTGGTGGAGACGCCAGAAGAAGAAGAAACAGAGGGCTGGGAGGCCTTCATCATGGTGGATAGAGGTGTATAGGGACTGGATGTCCATGGTAAAGATGAGACATTGGGGACCAGGGGAATAAAAGTCAAGGAGGAGGTGGAGGGCGTGAGTGATGTCCCGAATGTAGGTGCAGAATTGCTGGAGCGGAGGGAAAGGATGGTGTCATGGTATGTAGAGATGAGTTCGGTGGGGCAAGAGCAGGCCAAGACAGTAGGTTGATTGGGGCTGTCAGGTTTTAGTTAGGAGGTAGAACTGGGTGGTGCAGGGTTCCCAGACTATGAGGTTGGAGGCTGTGAATGGGAGATCCCCTGAGGTGATGAAGTTGTATACAGTCTGGGAGATGATGGTTTGGTGATGGGAGGTGAGGTCGTGTTCAAGGGTGCAGTAGGAGGAGGTGTCCTCGAGTTGGCACCTGACTTCAGTGGTGTAGAGGTCGGTGTGCCAAATTACCACTGCGCGCTCCCCCCCCCACTTTGTCTGCTGGTTTGATGGTGAGATTGAGGTTGGAGCGGTTCTGGGGTGGAATTTGTCCTCCTGGGAACAGATGCGGCGGAAGCAGAGGAATTGGGAATAAGGGATAGTGTTTTTACGGGAGGCAGGGTGGGAGACGCTGCCAATGATCCACTAAAGTATGATCTTCCTGTCTAGGGTTTTGAAAGGCTAAAATGAAACTGTTGCCACTCACAGTAATTAGGCCCAAAATGCAAAGTAATTGGAGGAAGATGCAGACAGTGAGAAGAGAAGAATGTTTTCATGGGAAGTAAGTGTTTGTATGCTATGCACTGCCTGAAAGGGTAGCAGAGATGGATTCAACAGTGATGTTCAAAAGAGTTTGATAATGAAAAGACACAATGTGCTGAGCTATGAGGAAAGAGGAGGAGAGCAATCTATCAGGGAGCAGTCAGACACATGTCGGGCTGAGTAATCTCCATTCTGCACTATGAGATTCGATGATTACATGATCAAATCTGCAAGTAGGACCTGAAATTTTAGAGAGAAGAGGGTTGAGAGGTGACTTAATAGAGACATACAAGATAATCAGAGGGTTAGATACGGTGGACAGGGAGAGCCTTTTTCCAAGTATGGGGACGGCAAACACGAGGGACACAACTTTAAAGTGAGGGGAGATAGGTATAAGACAGATGTCAGAGGTAGTTTCTTTACTCAGAGAGTAGTAAGGGTATGGAATGCTTTACCTGCATCGGTAGTAGATTCGCCGAGTTTAAGTGCATTTAAGTCATCGTTGGACAGGCAAATGGACATACATGGAATAGTGTAGGTGGGATGGACTTCAGATTAGTATGACAGGGCGGTGTAACATCGAGGGCCGAAGGGCCTGTACTGTGCTGTAATGTTCTATGTTCTATGTTCTATGAAATTGTAATTATCAAGTTCAAAAGGATTAATTACTATGTTTCAAGCTCTTTGAGAGGTTAAGGTGTTTTCATGATAGCGATTACAAAGCAAGAAACTATTTCATTGGTACAAATGATACATAAATATTTCATAAATCTCCCAGTGATTACAAGGCTGCCTGACAATCAGTATTATGCTTTGTGTCCTGACCAATTGTAATACCTTAAGCAACTTCATAAGAGAAACAAACTGCCTGGTTGTTACCAGGTTACTGTTTGTGAGAAGAAAGTGAGGTCTGCAGATGCTGGAGATCAGAGCTGAAAATGTATTGCTGGAAAAGCGCAGCAGGTCAGGCAGCATCCAGGGAACAGGAGAATCAACGTTTCGGGCATAAGACCTTCTTCAGGAATGAGGAAAGTATTGTTTGTGAGAGCTTACTGTGTATGAATTGGCTGTTGTATTTTTTAACATTATTACAGTGGCATCATTTATAAAATATTTTATTGAATACATAGCACTTTGAGGGCTCCTGAGATTGTGAAATGTGTTATATAAATTCATTTTCCATAATTGAAAGAATTGACAGAGATGTAACATGGCGTTCATAGTCCCAAGGTTAAATGGTCTTGCAGTGCACGATCTAGGCTTATGTGTGAAATGTATCTAACTGAATCAGGTACAAAGGGTTGCTGTGCCAAGCATGATCAACTGGGAAGCATTCTTGGGCTAAATTATACGCTCTCAGAGTTGTTGAGACTGCCAAGCTGATTGACTACAGGTTAACCAGTCGCTCTCTGAGTTGGCGCTTCCTGTTCCTGAGGCGACAAAAATCCTGCCTCTAGCCCAAAATGACAAGGAAGCAGCCATTCATCCTGCCAACATTTTAATTGGAGGAAGGAGAGATAAACCCTGACATCCTGTAAATTGCAGTTGAATTATCTCCAAATCAGACCAGTCCAAGTCCTTGAGCACCTAACCTAAGTTGATATTCCGAGGACAGTTCTGTTCGAGAGCTGCACCGTCACTGTTCCAATGGGCTGAAGCCCTGTTGTTTTCTCAAGTGGATGTAAGATGTTCCCCAGGTACTATTCAAGGAAGGCAGGGGATGCCCTGGTCTATAAGTATCCTTCAATCACTGTCACTAAAATAGATCAGGTTATTATCACTTGCTGCTTGGACCTCTGGTAGTCATTCAAGGTGCTATATAAATGCAAATCCTTAACATTCGTATGGGTGAGAAGAAACATGGGAATTTATTTATTTATTTTGTATCATTGAGTCTCATTGAATAGATAACATTGTTCATTATTTCTGTACTGAGTTTCGGTGCAGCAATTATTTTTTTGATGAGGTACTGCTGTGAGGTGACCCATGTGGTACCCTATTGGTCCAAAATTTATTAACATATTTATCAGGTGACTCATCTTGTCCTTGGCAAGTATAAAAATCATTAAATGAAGTGCAATCTCCCTCACTATAAGGTCTGATGCAAAGGCCTCAAATCACTGCAGCTATCTTGTAAAGGTCATGATCATAATTTCCACAGGGATTGTAATAATCTCTCACTATAATCACCGAGTGATACTGGAAAAGAAAGAACCCTATGAGTGTTCAGGGCCTATGAATGTTGTTTATAAACTCGTCTGTGAGTCCGTCGCAGAAAGTCCTAATGAAATCCTGTGGTTGCCACGTTTCAGCAGATGCAGTGGGTATGGTTGTGCAGTACGCATTTGATCAACAACAACTTGATGCATCTATGTAGCACCATTAACACACTGCAATGTTTTAAAGTACTTCACGTAGGGGGCTAACAAACGAAAGTTGACATGGAGCCACGCAAGAAGGCCAAGCAGATGATTGAAAGGAGTATTTTAAAGGAGAAGAGAGAAAGGGAGAGAGGTAATGGTGGGAACCCACAGCTAAGAGTCTAAAGAATTGAAAGCATGGTCATCTAATGGTATAGCATTTAAAACTGGGACTGACTGGAATCAGAGCTTGGGAGATATTTCAGATAATTGTTGTGCTGTAGGAGATTAAATAGTTAGGGGTGTAGTTAACTCAGATCTGCCTGTAGAAAAGGCCTAGCAAGACACAATTAAGGATGGGCAAAAAATGCTGCCCTTGCTAGCAATGTCCATGTCCCATAACCAGATAAAGAAACAGCAACTACAGATAAAGATGTAGATAAGGCAAGGTCATTTAAAGATCTGGATTAGAAAAACCCCAAAGAACCAAGGATACTTAGTGATCTCAGACTAAGCTCCATTCTCTGCAATTGGATCCTCCGTTTCCTGACCCACAGGCCACAATCAGTAAAGACTGGGGGCAATATTTCATCCTCACTAACACTCAACACTGGAGCCCCCGAGGGGTACATACTCAGCTCCTTACTGTACTCTCTGTATACCCATGACTGCGTCGCCAAATACCAGACTAATGCCATTTACAAGTTTGCTGATGACATCACCATAGTCGGTCGAATCTCAGCTGGTGATGAAACAGACTACAGACGCAAGGTGGGAGACCTGGAAAAATGGTGCACTGAGAACAACCTTGCTCTCAATGCCGACAAAACAAAGGAACTCATTACTGACTTTCGGCGGGATGTTACTCATGCCCCCCATCTACTCATCAACAGCACAGAGGTGGAACAAGTGGAGAGTGTCAAGCTTTCTTGGACCCTTCATGTGGACGCACTGGTTACAAAACCCAACAACATCTCTTCTTCCTCAGGCAACTGAGGAAGTTCAGCATGATAGCGTCTCCCTTGCCAACCTTTATAGGTGCGCCATTGAGAGCATTCTGTCTGGATGTATCACTACAGGGTATGGCAACTGTACCATTCAAGATTGGAGACAGTTACAGAGAGTAACTGTCCGGCACTTGGCCCGGACAATCACAAAGGCCAACCTCCCATCTATAGATTCCATCTACCAGGCTCGCTGAGAAGGAAAGGCCACCAGCATTCTTAAAGATCCATCCCACCTTGGCAATGCTTTTCTACAGCTTCTGCCATCGGGGGGAAGGTACAGAAGCCTGAACACATGCACCAGCCGGTTTCATAACAGTTTCTACCGCACTGTTAGATACTGAATGGACTCACAAACTCTTAACATTTGCCTGTGATTTTGTTTTTGCCACTGATTGCCTATCATTTACTTATCTATGCTACTTAACTGTGTGATCTGCCTGTATTACTGGCCAGACAAAGCTTTTCACTGTGCCCTGATACACATGACAATAAATTCAATTCAATTCAATGCTGCAAATCAGAAGCAAACACAGAAAGTTTTAGGAAATCTCAGCAGATCTGGCAACAATTGTGTAAAGAAAACAAGAGTTAATGAGTTGGGTCCCATCACCTTTCTTCAGAACCTGCTGAGTTTTCCCTGAAGTTATCTTAAGTCATTGCTTTACTCAGAGCCAGTGCAGTTCAAGGAGAATTGCAATCAGGAGTGAGATACACAGCATTTAGACTAATCTCAGATTAATAGAGGTTAAACTAAGGGAGACCAGCCGGGAGTGCATTGGAACAGTAAAGTCTAATGATAAAAAAAAGGTCTGGGTGGGGATACCAATCACAGATAGACTGGGATAGGAGCAGAATAAGACGATGCTTTAACTGTGGAGGTAAGCAGTCTTCAAGACCAAGCAGATTTGTCGTGGAAGCTCATTTTATAATCAAATGTGAGACCAAGCTTGCAAATAGAATCCTTACAGTGTGGAAGCAGGCCATTCAGGTAATCGAGTCTATGCCGATTCTCCAGAGAACATCTCACTCAGACCCACTCTACCTTTGAAACCCTGCATTTCCCATGGTTAATCCACCTAGCCCGCATATCCCTGGATACTGTGGGAAATTTAGCATGGCCAATCCACCTCACCTGCATATCTTTGGACTGTGGGAGGTAACTGGAGCATCCTGAGGAAACCCAAGCAGACACGGGGAGAATGTTTAAACTCCACACAGACAATTGGCCGAGGGTGGAATTGAACCCAGTTCCCTGGTGATGTGAGGCAGCAGTGCTAACCACTGAGCTACCAAAATAGTTTTGTTCAAACTTAGATAGTTGGGGATGGGGATGATAATTAGAGAACAGAGTTTCCACTGAGGACGGGAGATAGTTTAACTGCGGGAAATTTCTGTCTGAGGCACCTTGGAACGTTCCATTATGTTAAAAGTGCTTTATAACTGCTGCCCAGTAATTTAGAGGCTTCTGAGGACAGCAGTGATGAGGTCAGTGCATATATTAAATCTTTTCTCAGCATGGCACCAAGCAGTGAGGGGCTCGTGGTGTAGCAGTATGTGAAATTCACCCTATTTTAGATGTAGGGAGGGCTCAGTAGAATATCCTCTGTATACACCACTATTTTCCAGATCCATTCTGTTCTTAAGAAGAGTCACACTGGACTCAAAACTTTAACTCACTTTCTCTCTCCAGAGGCGCTGCCAGACCTGCTGAGCTCCTCTCGCACTTCCTGGAGTTATTTAATGACCAGCTCATCTGTTTTATCGATTTGACTGAGCAATAAATATCGTCTGAGGAAGCCAGAGAAATCTCCTGTCTTTTTTCAAAGTGGGAACAACAACCTGAGAAAGGATCCAGACTCAGTTTAAGATCTTACCTGAAGGATGGCACTTCTGACAATGCAGCACTGCAGTAACGTTTTGTAAACATGGGTCTGGAGTGGGGCTTGAACACACGACTTTATGCCAAAAAGCAAGGATCCTATCAACTGAGCTTTGACTGACACAGGTAGCTCAGTGGTTAGTGCTGCTGCCTCACAGCACCAGGAACCCGGGTTCAATTCTGTCCTCTGGCAACTGCGTATGTGGAGTTTGCATATTTTCCCAGTGGCAGGGTTGGGTGCTGGAGATTAGAGTCAAGATTAGAGTGGTGCTGGAAAAGGGCAGCAGGTCAGGCAGCATCCGAGGAGCAGGAAATTCGACGTTTCGGGCAAAAGCCCTTCATCAGGAATGAGGCTGGGAGCCTCGGGAGTGGAGAGATTTATGGGAGGGGGATGGAGCTGGGGAGAAGGTAGCTGACAGTGCAATAGGTGGATGGAGGTGGGGGTGAAGGTGATAAGTGGAGAGGATGTTAGAGCAGATAGGTGGGAAGTAAGATTGACAGATGGGGTGGGTCATGAAGATGGTGCTGAGCTGGAAGGTTGGAACTGGGGTAAGGTGGTGGGAAGAGAAATGACAAAACTGGTGAAGTCCACATTGATGCCCTGGGGTTGAAGGGTCCCAAGGCGGAAGATAAGGCATTCTTCCTCCAGGCGTCGGATGGTAAAGGAGTGGCAATGGGGGAGGCCCAGGAGCTGAATATCCTCGGCAGAGTGGAAGGAAGAGTTGAAATGTTCTTTCAATGTATAGGAGACCGCATTGAGGGTAACAGATACAATAAATGACATGTGTGGAAGTGCAGGTGAAACTTTGATGGATGTAGAAGGCTCCTTTGGGGCCTTGGTGTGGGCACACCTTTTGCAATTCCTGCGGTGGCAGGGGAAGGTGCCAGGAGGGGAGGATGGGGTGGTTGGGGGCGTGGACCTGATCAGGTAGTGATGGAGGGAACTGTCTTTGCGGAAAGCAGATAGGGTGGGGAAGGAAATATATATCTGATGGTGGGGTCATTTGGAGGTGGCGGAAGTGTCGGTGGATGATGCAATTTATGCAGAAGTTGCTGGGGTGGAAGGTGAGGACTGGAGGGGTCTCTCCTTGTTGTGGTAGGAGGGGTGGGGTTCGAGGGCAGTGGTGTGGGATGTGGATGAGATGCATTGGAGGGCATCTTCAACCACGTGGGAGGGGAAATTGCAGTCTTTAAAGAAGGAGGCCATCTGGTGTGTTCTGTGTGCATGTATTTTCCCGGTATCTATGTGCGTTTCCTCCTACAGTCCAAAGATGTGCAGGTTAGGTGGATTGGCCATGGTAAAGTTCTCATAGAGTCCAGAGATATGCAGGCTGGGTGGGTTATCCATGGGAAATGCGGGGTAAATGGGGATAGGTCAGGGTGGCAGGTCTGAAAGGGAGGGTCAGGGTGGACTCAATGGGCTAAATGACCTGCTTCCACACTGTAGGGATTCTATGACATAAGATGCAATTATTCAGCAGAATGTGAATTCATGGCAGTTCGTGAAGTTGCACTTAGATTGGAATAGGCTAGTAAAAGAATGAGTCTAGATTAGAGTAGTGCTAGAAAAACACAGCAGTTCAGGCAGCATCCGAGGAGCAGTAAAATCGACGTTTCGGGCAAAAGCCCTTCATCAGGAATACAGACAGAGAGCCTGAAGGGTGGAGAGATAAGTGAGAGGAGGGTGGGGTGGGGAGAAAGTAGCATAGAGTACAATAGGTGAGTGGGGGAGGGAATGAAGGTGATAGGTCAGAGAGGAGGGTGGAGTGGATAGGTGGAAAAGAAGATAGGTAGGTAGGACAAATCATGGGGACAGTGCTGAGCTGGAAGTTTGGAACTGGGGTGAGGTGGGGGAAGGGGAAATGAGGAAACTGTTGAAGTCCACATTGATGCCCTGGGGTTGAAGTGTTCCGAGGCAGAAGATGAGGCCTTCTTCCTTCAGGCGTCTGGTGGTGAGGGAGCGGCGGTGAAGGAGGCCCAGGACCTCCATGTCCTCGACAGAGTGGGAGGGGGAGTTGAAATTTTGGGCCACAGGGTGGTGTGGTTGATTGGTGCGGGTGTCCCAGAGATGTTCCCTAAAGTGATCTGCCAGGAGGTGTCCAGTCTCCCCAATGTAGAGGAGACCGCATCGGGAGCAACGGATACAATAAATGATATTGGTGGATGTGCAGGTAAAACTTTGATGGATGTGGAAGGCTCCTTTAGGGCCTTGGATGGAGGTGAGGGAGGAGGTGTGGGCGCAGGTTTTGCAGTTCCTGCGGTGGCAGGGGAAGGTGTCAGGATGGGAGGGTGGGTTGTAGGGGGGCGTGGACCTGACCAGTTAGTCACGGAGGGAATGGTCTTTGCGGAAGGCAGAAAGGGGTGGGGTGGGAAATATATCCCTGGTGGTGGGGTCCGTTTGGAGGTGGCGGAAATGTCAGCAGATGATTTGGTTTATGTGAAGGTTGGTAGGTAAGGAAGGTGAGCACCAGGGGCGTTCTGTCCTTGTTACTGTTGGAGGGGTGGGGTCTGAGGGTGGAGGTGCGGGATGTGGACGAGATGCGTTGGAGGTCATCTTTAACCATGTGGGAAGGGAAATTGCGGTCTCTAAAAAAGGAGGCTATCTGGTGTGTTCTGTGGTGGAGCTGGTCCTCCTGAGAGCAGATACGGCAGAGGCGGAGGAATTGGGAACACGGGATGGCATTTTTGCAGGAGGTAGGGTGGGAAGAGGTGTAATCCAGATAGCTGTGGGAGTCGGTGGGTTTGTAAAAAATGTCAGTGTCAAGTCGGTCGTCATTAATGGAGATGGAGAGGTCCAGGAAGGGGAGGGAGGTGTCAGAGATGGTCCAGGTAAATTTAAGGTCAGGATGGAATGTGTTGGTGAAGTTGATGAATTGCTCAACCTCCTTGCGGGAGCACGAGGTGGCGCCAATGCAGTCATCAATGTAGCGGTGGAAGAGGTGGGGAGTGGTGCCGGTGTAATTACAGAAGATGGACTTATCTATGTAGCCAACAAAGAGACAGGCATAGCTGGGGCCCATATGGGTGCCCATGGCTACCCCTTTGGTCTGGAGGAAGTGGGAGGATTCGAAAGAGAAATTGTTAAGGGTGAGGACCAGTTCGGCCAAACGAATGAGAATGTCATTGGAAGGGTACTGTTGGAATTTGTCAAACCCAGTTGGATCACTAATGGCATTTGGGGAGAAAAGTGGATGTAAATCCCTGGGCTGTTGTGTATGTGACTCCAGTCCCATACCAATCTTTTTGGCTCCTGTACCATTAGAGTTAACCAGGCAACCTACTCTGTTACAGCAGTCACGGATGGACTAGAAATGTTGGGTTTGCCTTGGGCAATCACAGTCTGAAATCAATAAAAAAATTCTTATTTCTTGATCTGAATGCTAAAATAAGAACAAGCACATGTAAATGTGAGAAAACATCATTATTGAGCTGAATATTAATGAGATCATTATTAGACTAATTGTTTATTTTTCTACTTGGGTGGTAATATTAATGGATCGCAATTAATTTACTGAGAAAATAAATGGTAACTGGGCTGAATTTTGTCCGCCCTCTGAAGATAGGACCAGGAGGCAGGAGGGTTGGTGAAATGGCAATGGAGGATAATGGGAGGGCAGCTTGTAGTCTGATATTCACTCTGGAGTATTGCTCGTCAGACAAGGGGAGAGGTAACAGAGATGTGGCGAGCAACTGAGTGACAAACTGTTGTCATTAGGTGCCCAGTTAAGCGCCACCTGTCATGCCTACTGGCGTATTAAGGGATCATGTTGTGTGGGGAGCTTACCTGGCACTTTACAGCATCTTCTTTCAGGGAAGACTCAATTATTTCTACCCCAACAGTTACAGTGTTACCAATGACAGATTCCCTGCCTCTTTCTTCAGTCACCAGGACCAGCCTGCCTGAAGTTACAATTTACCTTAGCTTTATAGTAACTTCACCATGGAGCAACCTGCTTTTCATTCTGTTGCCTCACCAATGTCTGCCTCTAAAGGTATCATTGTCAAGGCACTGAATTTCTGGCCTTTTAATAGGACATTGGTACTTGTATGCTTTAAGAGACTCTACCTTTAAGTGACTTCACCTGTGCGTGTACAATGTTGTGACTCTGCGTAGTGGTTAGTCCACTGTGGGCTTGCAAACTGACCACACCATAATCAGTTGGCTTGCTGTAGCAAAATCAGAAATTGCTGGAAAATCTCAGCAAGTCTGACAATATCTGTGGAGACAAATCAGAGTTAATGTTTCGGGTCGAGTGACCCTTCCTCAGAACTGATGGTAGCGAGGAAAATGTTGGTTTATATGCAGAAGATAGTTTGAGGTCAAGGGGTAAGGAATAAACGGTAGGTGGGGATAAAGTCTAATGAGAGAGAAGAGTAGTTAGACAGACAAAGGAATGGATAACAGCCTGGCTCAGAGGCTGAATAGTTAATAATGAAGAAACAAATGATTGCAGATGCAGGAATCTGTACTGAAACAACAAATGCTGGAGATCACAACAGGTCACACAGCATTCATGGAGAGAGAGCAAGCTAACGTTTAATGGGGCACTGTCAGTTGCTAACAATGAGTTGTGTCTAATAGCAGACTATGGCTTGCCAAGGCCTGATGGGGTTTGGGATAAGGACATGGGAGAACTCAAGCCCTAAAGTTATTGAACTTGATATTGAGTCCAGAGGGCTGCAGGGTCCCCAAGCGCCCTCAAGGGCTGTAATAGTCTATTTCATAAAATATGATGTGGTTAACTGTTTTAAATAAACTAACTCAGTTAGTTTTAAATAAACTAACTGTTTTAAATAAACTAATTCCTGATGAGCGATTAGACCATTATCATTAATGTGACAGTGCTGATAGCAGCCTCTGAATTGGCCACTCCTGTTTAGGGTTGTCTCTTGTTTTTAGTCCTGATGGCTGGATTTGTTACCTGTTTGAAAAATTCAGCACTCACTTTCAACGATACCAGCACCAAATAATGTGTATTTCCATCTATTTCAGAAGTAGCATGACGTTCCTTTAGCTTTGGGAATGAGTAGAAATCAAAAATTTGACACCCAACAGCATAAAGGGAAACTAGGGGGGCATGGTCCAAACCTTCTTTAAAGAGGCAGACTTCAAGGAACATGTTGAAGAAGGAGGAAGAAGTAGGCATTTAGGGAAAGTGTACCACAACCTTAGTGCCTATAGTTAGCTGAAGGTATGGCTCTTTATGTGACACCCCCCACCAAGGCCAGATTTGGTGGTACTCCAATGCCCAGAAGATACCAACTGTCTGAAACCAAACCCTGCAGAATGCAAGTTAATCCGGTACTTTAAACAAAAAAATCCTTGGTGTTGCACCAGTGACCTACCTTGGTTCTCTGGTGAACAATTCTCCTTCCTACCCTCAGCATCCTCCCTGTTCAGTTGTTCAGAGGATCTTCTAGGACAGAGTTTAAGGTCATAGGGTCAGGTTCTATACCAAGGTCTTGAACAGATAATCCAGTCTGGCGCTCTCCATGCTGTGCCAAGGGAGCACAGCGCTCTCTGAGGTTCACCAGTTGCCCCAGATTTGATTACAATAATTGGATCAATTTTTAAACACATGTGGGTACAGTTTCCACTGTGAGTGCTGACAGGAAATTGTGGTGATATGGATTTGGGCAGTTTATGCTTCAACTTTAAGCTGAAATGAAACATATAATAAGAAACATAAAGTCCTTCACGGTCAAGTGCAATTAGATTGCATGTTAGAAGTTATTTATTTCTGATATATTCTTTTTATTTAAAAAAAAACTTTAATGTATTTAAGAACTTTGTGTAAGTTTTGTTAAACAGCTGACAGTAGAGTTATCACCAAAAATTATAGTCTCTCATATGGGACTTCCCATACCTTCAACCGAGAATAACCTGATTTAAAGGGCACAGAAAATCATTTAATGAAAGCAATACTTAACTATTTGATAGTTTCATTAGTTTACATTAATCAGTTTCTTAATAAATGAAACTAGAGAACATCAATAAAAGATAGTCACAAAAATATCCTCTTTGAAACTCAGAAGAAATCGCTTCACTTAAAAAAACGATGAGAATTTTAAACCTCACTCCACAAGAATTGGTTAGTATGAATCATATGAATGTATTTAATGGAAAATTAAACAAGAATAGAACAGAGATTGGACTGCAGGTTATGATGGTAGATCTTGATAAGGAAAGGGAGGAGGAAGTTAGAATGGGGTATGAGCACTGGTATAGACTGGGTGGACCAAGTTGATCAGGCAGCATCCAAGGAGCAGGGAAATTGACGTTTTGGGCAAAAGCCCTTCATCAGGAATGAGGCTGGGAGCCTCGGGGGGTGGAAAGATAAATGGGAGGGGGTGGGGTGGGGGGAAAGTAGCTGAGAGTGCAATAGATGGATGGAGGTGGGGGTAAAGGTGATAGGTCGGAGGGGAGGGTGGAGCAGATAGGTGGGAAGGAAGATGGACAGGTTGGACAGATCATGAAGGCGGTGCTGAGCTGGAAGGTTGGATCTGGGATAAGGTAGGAGGAGGGGAAATGAGAGAACTGGTGAAATCCACATTGATGCCCTGGGGTTGTAGGGTTCCCATCAATCAACACCAGCACCCTGTGGCTGAACACTTCAACTTCCCCACCCATTCTGCCAAGGAGTTGGAGGTCCTGGGCCCCCTCCATCACCACTCCCTTACCACCCGACCGTTGGAAAAAGAACACCTCATCTTCCACCTTGGGACCCTACAACCCCAGGGCATCAATGTGGATTTCACCAGTTCCCTTATTTCTCCTCCTCTGACATTATCCCTTTTCCAACCTTCCAAATCAGCACCGCTATCATGACCTGTCCCACCTGACCATCTTCCTTCCCACCTATCTTCTTCACGCTCCCCTCTGACCTATCGCCTTTATCCCCACCTCTATACACCTATTGCACTCTCAGCTACCTTCCTCCCCAGCCCCACCCCCCTCCCATTTATCTTTCCAACCCTGAGGCTCCCAGCCTCATTCCTGATGAAGGGTTTTTGCCCGAATCGTCGATTTTCCTGCTCCTCGGATGCTGTCTGACCTGCTGTGCTTTTCCAGCACCATGCTCTCGACTCTGATCTCCAGCATCTGCAGTCCTCGCTTTCGCCTGGGTGGACCAAGTGGCCTGTTTCTGTGCAGTATGTCCAGTGTGATCCTGTGTAAATGTCCCCCCACTGCTGCTGAAAGCATGAGTATAGTCTGATGAGTCTTCCTGAAGCAGTCAGCTGGCAGAGTCATGCCATTTTAACCTGGGTGTGTGGCCAGTTTTGTGTGAGGAGCCTAATACTGAAAGTTAAACTAGGACATAGATTGGAAGTGATGCGCAAATGAAGCAACAGTGGTGTGATAAAAACTTTTTCACATGGTGAGTAGTTAGGGTCTGGAAACTTGGTAGAGGCAGGTCCAATGGAGGCTTTCAGGAGGGCTTTGGATGATTGTTTGGATGAAGCTGGTGTTCAGGGTTATGGGGATTTACACTGGGCAATAGAACCAGTGCAGGCACAATGGGTTGCAATGTCCCATAACAATTCTGTAACTCCATGATTCAGCATGAGTAACTGCAGAAAGTGTGTATATGCACAAGTTTGGTTTTTTTTTCCAATTCTGTTTAAAATTTCCTGATCATTTGAGTTGATTTCACATTATTTTGCCAGGATTGCACTGAGTAATCAGCACAAGCAAGTGGTAAATCAACACCCATCCCACCCCCTTCTAAAGTACAATTGGTTGTTTGTATGTTTATCACTTTCATTCCAAAGTGACTTTATTCTTACAAGGCTCTGTACTTTAAGGATTGTGCACCTATAATGGTCGAACCCTTCAATAACTCTGCCTCTTTAATAACTCCAACCCCTTCGATGTGTCTCCTTCCAATAGGCTTCAAAACTATTCCTGCTCCATTACTATTTCTCAATGTCCACACCCACCGCTGTTTACAGCTGATACATTAGCACCAATGTCCCCATCAATCCATGTATGTGCACGGTAACATTTAATCTAAATTGACCATCGCGTTTCACCAGTAATATAAACCCTGCCCTGTTCCAGACAATTCAGACATTCCATTCCATGTTAGTCTCAATGAGACATTAACAACATAGAATCGTAAAATTCAGGAAAAGGAACACATTGTGGCATTGAAGTCTGAATTGCTAACATTCAGGTTGTGTTGCAAAGACTCCAATAACATTTTTTTTACTTTATTCATTCACGGGATGAGGGCGTTGCTGGCTAGGCAGCATTTATTGACCAACCCTGATTGCCTAGAGGGCAGTTGAGAGTCAACCGCATTGTTGTGGGTCTGGAGTCACATATAGGCCAGACCAGACAAGGAGGGAAGTTTCCTTTCCTAAAGGATATTAGTGAACCAGATGGGTTTTCCGACAATTGACAATAGATTCACGGTCATCATTAGACTCTTAATTCCAGATTTTTAAAATTGAATTCATAAACATCTTTTTAAAACTATTAGAGTCATAGAGTCATAGAGATATACAGCACGGAAACAGACCCTTTGGTCCAACCTGTCCACGCCGACCAGATATCCCAACCCAATCTAGTCCCACCTGCCAGCCCATATCCCTCCAAACCCTTCCTATTCATATACCCATTCAAATGCCTCTTAAATGTTAGAATTGTACCAGCCTCCACCACTTCCTCTGGCAGCTCATTCCATACACGTACCACCCTCTGCGTGAAAAATTGCCCCTTAGGTCTCTTTTATATCTTTCCCCTCTGACCCTAAACCTATGCCCTCTAGTTCTGGACTCCCCGATCCCAGGGAAAAGACTTTGTCTATTTACCCTATCCATGCCCCTCATAATTTGGTAAATCTCTATAACGTCACTCCTCAGTCTCCGACGCTCCAGGGAAAACAGCCCCAGCCTGGTCAGCCTCTCCCTATAGCACAAATCCTCCAACCCTGGCAACATCCTTGTAAATCTTTTCTGAACCTTTTCAAGTTTTACAACATCTTTCTGATAGGAAGGAGACCAGAATTGTATGCAATATTCCAACAGTGGCCTAACCAATGTCCTGTACAACCACAACATGACCTCCCAACTCCTGTACTCAGTACTCTGACCAATAAATGAAAGCATACCAAACGCCTTCTTCACTATCCTATCTACTTGCAACTCCACTTTCAAGGAGCTATGAACCTGCACTCTGAGGTCTCTTTGTTCAGCAACACTCCCTAAGACCTTACCATTAAGTGTATAAGTCCTGCTAAGATTTGCTTTCCCAAAATGCAGCACCTCACATTTATCTGAATTAAACTCCATCTGCCACTTCTCGGCCCATTGGCCGATCTGGTCCAGATCCTGTTGTAATCTGAGGTAACATTCTTTGCTGTCCACTACATTTCCAATTTTGGTGTCATCTGCAAACTTACTAACTGTACCTCTTATGCTTGCATCCAAATCATTTATGTAAATGACAAAAAGTAGAGGACCCAGCACCAATCCTTGTGGCACTCTACTGGTCACAGGCCTCCAGTCTGAAAAACAACCCTCCACCACTACCCTCTGTCTTCTACCTTTGAGCCAGTTCTGTATCCAAATGGCTAATTCTCCCTTTATTCCATGAGATCTAACTTTGCTAATCAGTCTCCCATGGGAAACCTTGTCGAATACCTCATCAATCTTCTTTGTTACTTCTTCAAAAAACTCAATCAAGTTTGTGAGACATGTCCTGTTAAAAAAAGCTTTAGGCTCAGGTTTTTTTTTCCTTCTTTCCTGGTCCTCGAATGGGGGTGTTAAGCTTTTGAGATTTTTAAACTATTTTCATTCACAGGCTGGCTGGGGAAACATTTGTTGCTCCATCAGAGGGCAATTAGGGGCCAACCACATTGCTGTGGATCTGGAGTCACATTTAGACCTGATCTGGTAAGGATGGTCAAATGACCTTTCCTAAAGGACGCTAATGAACCAGATGAGCTTCTACCGACAATCGACAAGGGCTTAATTCCAGATTTTTATTGAAATAGACTTCCACCATCTGCCATGGCAGGATTCAAGCCCAGGTTCCCAGGACATTACTCTGGTCTCTGGATTGACAGTCCGGTGATAATGCCACTAGGCCATTATTTATAATATGCGATTTTCTATAACACAGTGTTACATGGGAACACAACTGCCACGTTGTAGGAGAACTACCCATACAACATTTGAGATCAGGACAACTCATTAGTTAATAGAGTTCTCCAAATCTCGCCCCACTGGTACCTTTGCCAATTGCATTAAAATCATAACAAAAACAGAAATTGCTGGCCATCACCTCCCTATCGGTCTCTTTGTTATGATGCAATCTTACAATTGTTGGTTCTCGCTCCATCCCCGCCTCTCCTTGCCTCCCTCCTGAAGCTCCACTGCTCCTTCTCTTCACTCTTTGCTCCCTTCTCCATTTCTGCTTGCCCCTCCCCAGCCCCAACTTCAATCTCCTGAATGGATCTCTTCCTTTTCTACCTCACCTTCCCTCCTGTCTCTCCCCCCCCCCCCCCCCCAAACCCATTCCTACCACCTCACCACTTTCCCATCTGCTTCTCCATCCTCTTCTCCCTCTCTCCCAAACACTCTATCCCCATCTCTTCACCTGACCTGGCTCTCCCATTCTGCTCCTGTACTTGCTGTTCCTACAGCTTGAACCTGCTTCCCTCACTTTTACTGAATAAGGAGAAATGGTTTCTGTTCGATCCAAACGATATGGATTTAATGTTCTGAGGAAACTCTGAGGAGGGGTCACTGGACCTGAAACGTTAGCTCTGATTTCTCTCCACAGATGGTGCCAGGCCTGCTGATCTTTTCCAGCAATTTCTGGGGTTTTTTTTTACGGTTTTAATACTTTTGGCAAAGGGAAGATGTGGAGAATTCTAATAACACTAATGAGTTGTCCTGTTCTCAGATGTTGTACAGGTAGTTCTCTTACAACATAGTAGTTGTGTTCCCATGCAACACTGTGTTATAGAAAATTGTATAATATAAATAATGGGGACTGTGGGGAAAAACAGGGTTGTGGTGAACTGCCAAATATATCAGTAAAACTCAAAACAACAAAAAGGTTAGAACAGTCTAAGTAAACCTTTAAACCATATATTTTAATGAAATAATAACTGTAAATTTAGCACTTTGATACTAAAATCACTGACTACAGTACTGTACCCTTCACAAAGCTTTCCACCAGAAAACATGCCAGCCGGCTGTCGCAGATATCCAGTCCTCCTCAAGATTCTTGCCTCGTTTGAAATAAAGTTCCTGCTAAATCTGGATTACAATCCCCAGTTTCAAGAGAAGCTTCAAGGCTTGCAGAGCTGATTGCATTCCTGTTGTAGCTGAACACACTGAATTTGCATCTTTCAGACAGAGGATCGTGAGACTGCGTTTTGCTGTTCAGGTAAGTGCTGGGGAAGGGATCGCGTAACAGCAATTGGAAGTTCGCTTTATCAAAAAGAGTCTGCATTTCACTAATCGTGTTACAGCCAAATCATGTTTAATAAACGCGCATTATAGGAGAGCAACCTGTATCATAGCTCACAGTTTGAACAAAGTATACCTTTCAGAGACAAACTCATGTTACAGTCACCATGGCATAGTATGTGACTTGAGGATATAAAACTTGCAAGCACCATCTTACTCAGACCATTTGAAGCATGACATACTCTTGAGTTTGTAACAAAATAGCTTAATATTAGGCCAGACACTGAAATGTCTGTAATCGCTTGTCAAATTTCTGAGAGCTACCCAATTCTAGTCCTTATTTTACAGGAGCTCACAAAAGTATTGCTCCATTACGTGCAAATACCCTGCTGGAGCTGAAAGCACACATCACGACTGCAGATGACTGCCTGAAAACAAGTTCCACAGTTGCCTTCAAAATGAAATCTGATTAATAAATTCTTGAAATTAAAACATATCATGGAATCCCTACAGTTTGGAAGCAGACCATGCAGCCCATTGAGTTCACACCAACCCTCCAAAGGTTAGATTCGATTCGATTCCCTACAGTGTGGAACAGGCCCTTCGGCCCAACAAGTCCACACCAACCTCCGAAGCGTAACCTACACAGATCCATTTCCCTCTGACTAATGTACCTAATACTATGCGCAATTTAGCATGGCCAACTCACCTGACCTCCACATCTTTGGACTGTAGGTGGAAACCAGACTACCCAGAGGATACCCACACAGACATGGGGAGAATGTGCAAACAGACAGTTACCCGAGGCTGGAATCAAACCTGGGTCCCTGGTGCTGTGAGGCAGCAGCGTTAGCCACTGTGCCACCTCAGTATCCCACCCAGACCCACTCCAAAGCCTATCCCTGTAATCCTGCATTTCCCATGGCTAACTTCCCTAGCTTGCGCACTATGGAGCAATTTAGCATGGCCAATCCACCTAAGCTACACATCTTCAGAGTGTGGGAGGAAACCGGAGCACCTGAAGGAAACCCACATGGGCAGCTTAAACGCGTCACATTGTATTTTCATAAAAACAAGTGACAATAAATTACTATTCTATTCTGTGGGTATTTATTGCCCATCCCTAATTACCACATAAATTGGCTGGCTTGGGCAAAAGTTAACTACATTTTGTGGAGTCATATAGAGGCCAGACCAGAGAAGAGTGATAGACTGTCTTCCTTCAGAGGCAATCATGAACTGAGTGGGTTGTATTTAAACAAAAGAAAAATACTACAGATGCTGGAAATACGAAACAGAGAATGTTGGAGAAACTCAGCAGGTCTGTGGAGAGACCAACAGAGATAATATTTCAAGTCTGGTATGATTCTTTTTTTCAGAGGATACCAGGTCAGTTGCAATTCATGAATTGACATTTTCCTAATTGCAGAATACCCATTGCTTCAAACTTCATTATTGGCCATGGTGGGATTTAACCTCTTGCTCCCAGAACTTTAGCCTGCGTTGCTGGATTACTGGTCCAGAGCCAATATTTCTACATCACTGTCTCCCCCTTGCCCTAATGTCTGGAATACTGAACTAAATGGTTCACCTGAGATTTCTTTTTTTTTGCTTGAAAAAATGAATACTCATACATTGTACTGATATTCTGCCTGGGCAGAAGGTGGGCATAAAAGATTCCACTATCTCGAGGAAGAGCAGAAGTTAGCCCCGATATTCAGGCAAACATTTATCCCATACCCATCATCTGCAAACAAAAATCTGATCATTATCATGTTGGATGTGGCTGTGTACAAAATGATGCTGTGCTTGCTACACTGCAATGCCAAGACTTCATGGAATAGTTCATTAGCTGTAAAGCACTTTTGGGATGTAAAAGGTGCTATAGGAATGCAAGTATTTTTCTTCTTCTTTTACATAATGTTAAATGTACTAGTTGATATTCATGAACACCCCATAACAATAGAATCATGTGATGATGCAGCTAAGAAGGAGAATTTTCTTTGAACAACTATCAATTTAGTGGCACTTCCTCTGTTCTCTCTCCATCGTATGCAAAATTCTTCAAATGGTCTTTCTATTCAGCTAATTGCCCCAAATGATCTTCATAAAAATCTATTGTCTACACAAAGGAGAGCAATTGGGGTGGCACGATGGCTCAGTGGTTAGCACTGCTACCTCACAGTGCCAAGGACCTGGGTTCAAGCCCACCTTTGGGCATCTGTCTATGTGGTGTTTGCACATTCCCCCCGTGTCTGCATGGGTTTCCCATGGAGTGTTCTGATTTCCTCCAACAGTCTGAAGATGGGTAGGTTAGGTGGATCAGCCATGCTAAATTGCTCATAGTGTCCAGGGATGTGCAGGTTTGGTGGATTGACCATGGGAAATGCAGGGTTACAGAGAGGGGGTGGGTCTGGGTGGGATGCACTTCAGAGGGTCAATGTGCTCTCAAAGGGCTGAATGGCCTGCTTCCACTCTGCAGGAACTCTATGACTCCGAGTTTCTCCACGTAACTGAAGGCCTTCATCCCTGGAACAGTTCCAGTATCTCTCCACTTCTTCTCCAAGGTTATGATGTTCTCCAGACTTGTCATAATTAGGCAAATCCAGTTGAGGTCTAACCAGTGATTTAAAATGGTTTAGTGTATGATGTTGCAGATGCTAAGAACACGGGTATTAGGGCTGGTCGTTCCTATGATCAGATTACTCCTGGAGAGCAGTACGCCCCAAGGGTGTTTTTGTAGACAGTGCTCAGATATTTGTAACATAAGTGTTTTCAAGGTTACAGACTGGAGGTGAGCAATTGTAGTTGCAATAACGATCAGACGTGATCTTATCCTGAATGCCAGGACAAGCGTGAGTGGTTGAATCGCTTCCTGCTCTTCCTATGGAAGCATTGGTCAGGAAATAACACACAGTGACCCTTAAATGTCCATCCATTTAAGAGCAAACCTTAAACATTTGACTTGGACATAAGCCAGGTTCAGTAGCAGATGATTGTTTTTCTCGTGTTTTTTTCCACATATTTGTTCTTTTTTTGCTCAGTGATAGGCCCTTAATTCCTTAAATCACTGAAGTTTGTGGATATTAAATGTGACTCAATAATCTGTAACAGCTCCAACTGAGGCACTTCCCAGTATAACAGACATCAAAAAGGAAGTCAGTAATGTGTTGGAAAAATAAATATGCTTCACATTCTTAATCATTTCTTAAACATATTCCACAAGTGACGGTGTGTGATTATACTCCCCTCAAAGGCTTAACAGCTTCATGTTTACAGGACAGAAGTAAGATGAGAGAAACGACATCACCATAGCCCCATATCTATCCCAGGACTTTTGTATTGAAAGTTTTTTTTAAAGAATGACATTCCTCATGCTTCTGATTGCCTGACACTTCAGCACACTGCCCTGTTCCCTGGCCACATCTCGGTCTCGGGATCACTACAGTGCTCCAGCGAATTTCAGCGCAAACTGGAAAAGCAGCATCTCGTTTTCTACTTAGGAACGCAGCAACCTCCTGGACTCAATATCAAGTTCAATAATTTTTAGGGCCTGTGCACCTTGGGCTGGAACATTGGACAATTCAGGCCCTAAAATTATTGAACTCGATATTGAGTCCGGAGGGCTGCAGGGTCCCCAACCGGCAAATGAGATGCTGTTCTTCCAGCTTGTGCTGAGTTTCGCTGGAGCACTGCAGCAAGCCTGAGACAGAGATGTTGGCCAGGGAACAGGGTGGGGTGTTAAAATGGCAGGCAACTGGAAGCTCAGGGCTTTTTTTGTGGGTAGAACGTGGATGTTCTGCGAAGCGGTCTTGTCATCATGTGGGCTGCTACCACAAGGGCTTTTGCCCGAAACATCGATTTTACTGCTCCTCAGATGCTGCCTGAACTGCTGTGCTCTTCCAGCGCCGTTCGAATCCAGAATCTGGTTTCCAGCATCTGCAGTCATTGTTTTTACCCTGCTACCACACAAACAACCCAGGGTCACCTCCCATTAGCAGTGATTCATATTCCCTGGCTGATCTTGACCCATTCCTTGTCTGCTCAACTGTTGATCTTTCTCTCTGGGCTCCATCTCCACTGATTGCTTATTCTTTCCCTCTTCTCCACCCTTTTCTAGCATATCCACCAACCTTTTCTGAGCTACAATCAGTTTGGAAAAATGGTGAATGGACCTGAAACATTAACTCTGCTCTCTCCACAGATAGTCAAGGTCATTTTTGCAGATGGAATGTAGATGCTCAGCAAAACCCCTACCCTGTTCACCTGTTACCTGTTCACTCTCTTCAGCAGAGGATACTTTTTGATAAGACAGGAAAATGGCAATAAAATGGAGTAATGAAGGTACTAAGTACTTCAAACTAATGGGAAATACAACAGCAAATACATCTTTTGTTTCCTTCATTCTTTGCATTTATAAAATTCCTATGACAACATGGAGCTGCACTTGCTCTGTCTCTGAGCTAATGAGGCTAGAGGTAGATTCAGTCTGTGTTAGCTTATGTCATCCCAAGAAATGGCGATATTTTGTGTGCACGTGCCTGTCTCCAGAAGCTGAGCTTGGACAGGATGGAACTTCACAATGATGCTGCCCAGAGTCGAGCTGCCTGCTGATATTCATTTACAGTGTTAACATGTGAAAACGTTTTATGTATCAAATCAAAGGGAAAATAAATTGTTTTCAAAGAGGGCATAATGCAGATTGCCTCGATGACATAGGAGCTTAAAAGGCCAAACGATGTGAAGAAAATACCTAAATATGGTTTATAATCCCCTTTGATTAGAAAGTTGAAGTTAGTTATGGTGGTTAAAACTTAATTGTGCAAATACTAATGAACTGCTTCATCAGACAAGAGAATCCATTTCTGCCAAGGGCAGGAAAGGGTTAATTTAAACCAATGGATCTTAAAGAATCAGCATCCATCCTTACAATCATCTCTGAGCTGGTTTATCTGCAAAGACCAATGTTACAGGTACAGCCCGTGCAAGGGTTAACAGACAGGACTCAGTTGGTAAGCTGTGTCATTCACTTTGTGCTGTTCACACTCACAATAACAAGCAACGGGGGCGTCTACGAGAGCAAAGGCAGCTGATATGTTCACCATATGGCCAAACTAAAAAAAGACTGCATAGATGTGCCAGGACTGGGGTTAGTGAAAAGGACAATTTTCCAATTCATTGGATTGGGTTGTGTATTGGATTGTTAATGCTAATTTACGGAGGAGGTTTCCTATTACAAATGAGGACTCGTTCTAATTATAAAAAGGATGCAGCAGGAGAATTTTAGGGAACATTGTGAACAAAAATAAGTTGGCAATCCTGAAGGTTGCATGTCAGGAAAACAAAATATTTCTTGAATCCAACATTAGAGTGCCTACGTCAAAGAGATTATAACCAATCAACTTCAATATTAGTTTCAACTGTGCTAAAGATTGTGGAAAGACACATCCAACTTGCGCAAGAAAGCATCGCTTCATAGGTAATTACCAAGTAGCTTTGGCGATCGGCGCAGAGGTGTTGAGGATTGTATGGCAACATTAAACAAGGACAGGTGTTATTTGGAGATCTGAGCAGTTAGAAATCTAAGAGGTGTCATGTCAAGTGAGGAAGGACGTAGCAGATTCTGTGCATCTCGCAGTTCAGAAGATTCAGCTCCTCGGGATTGCCTACCAGCTGGCAATGTCACTGTCTGTGAACCCAGCATCAGAGCTGGTCTATATCTTATATCTCAGACCTATCCAGAGATGATATTACTTACTGGGTGTGCAGGACTATTATGTACTGAGCATCATATGATGATTTCAAATGTCAACCCTATGCTTTAGCTCCAGCTAGCTTCTGTTTATCTGTTTACTTATCTCTGAGTCAACACCCAGGCCTAACCAAACCAGCCTAGTGAGCACAGATCAGTTACCAGACTCACACTGTCAGACACAGAACAAATGAACAGTGCAGGTGTCAGCCAGGACGTTGTGCTCATGTCTCTAGAATCAGGATTGGATCCACAACATTCCCATCAGTGTATATTCACTGTAGCAAGGTCGGCCAGGTGGATCTCACAGAATGTGAGTTCTCTGATTGGGGCTGTTAATCTGGTCTAATCAAGGAGTCCTAGTTGATAGGTAAAAACAGGAGTGTCAGAGATACTGACTGTCTGAGAGCTGGCTCTGAGGGAACTGGGCCACTGTCTAGGACTCTCCGTGTGTAAATAAAGGGTGACTTGGTGACAGGATAATCACCTCTGTGGAGTTATTTCCGTGTGTGTGTGTATCTGTGTCTGTGTATCTATGTGTGTCCATGTGTGGCGGTGCATTGTGTCTACGTATGGATGAATGTGTGTACATTGTATGCCTGTGAGTTTGTGTGTGCCTCTGTATCTCTGTGTGTACATGTTTCCATCGATGAGTGTGTACCTGTTTGTCCCTGTGTGTATGAGTCTGTGTGTGTGCCTGTGCATGTGTGTCTGTATCTGTGCATTGTGTCAATGTGTGTGAGTGCCTGTGTGAATATGTGTGCATTGTGTGTCTGTGAGAGTGTATCTGTGTGTGTATATATCTGCTTAGCAGTGTGAAAACAGGCCATTTGGCCCAACAAATCCACAACTAAAGAGCATCCAATCTAGACTCACCCTCCTACCCTATCCCTGTAAGCCTGCATTACTCATGGCTAATCAACCTAACCTTTACACCCCTGAATACTATGGGCAATTCAGCATGGCTAATTCTGTGTACCTTTGTACTGTGGGACAAAATCCATGCAGACACGAGGAGTGTATGTGCATATGTGTTAGTTAGTTTCTCATGCAGAGGATGACACTAGTTCATGGCAGAAATGTGCATGTAGAGTATTTTAACGTGGGGAGGTTGTTGCGCTGCAGTTACCACATGATTCTGCCTGATCGGGGAACTCTCTTACTCTTATCTCTTGCTGTAGGTGTATTAGAAGAATTGCTGAATGATAACCAACCAGTTATTGGCTTGGTTGTGATTCAATTCTTTTTTGTGAGAAGTAAGACTGTCACCTACAAATCCTCAAAGGAAATCCCTCAGCAAATCTGGTACTCAGGGGGTTATCCAAGAGCTGAAATGACAGCTGTACCAGTTGTGTGAAGTTATCGGGGTGGAAGCACATTTTTTGAAAGAAACTTTATTATTTAAAGTTGTTCCTCCTAATTTCAAGTTTGGAGATTTCTGCTGGTTCCTCTGTGTGTGATTCATGCAATCAGTCCTTACAATGTAAATTATTTATATTTAGGAATAAATAGTTATTGTACTTGAATATTTTTGTGAAAATGTTTTATTCACTTGTGGGACATCGCTGTGCAGCCAGCATTTATTGTCCATCCTTAGTTGACCCTATGGAGGTGGTGGTGAGCTGCCTTCTTGAACTGCTGCAGTCCATTTAGAATCATAGAGATGTACAGCATGGAAACAGACCCTTCAGTCCAAGCCATCCATGCCAACCAGATATCCAAACCCATTCTAGTCCCACCTGCCAGCGCCCAGCCCATATCCCTCCAAACCCTTCCTATTCATATACCCATCAAAATGCCTCTTAAATGTTGCAATTGTACCAGCCTCCAACACTTCCTCTGGCAACTCATTCCATACACGCACCATCCTCTGTGTTGAAGAAGTTGCCCCTTAAGTCTCTTTTATATCTTTCCCCTCTCACCCTGAACCTATGCCCTCTAGTTCTGGACTCCCCGACCCCAGGAAAGAGACTTTCTCTATTTATCCTATCCATGCCTCTCATAATTTTGTAAACCTCTATAAGGTCACCTCTCAACCTCCAATGCTCCAGGGAAAACAGCCCCAGCCTGTTCAGCCTCTCCCCATAGCTCAAATCCTCCATACTTGGCAACATCCTTGTAAATCTTTTCTGAACTCTTTCAAGTTTCACAACATCTTTCCGATAGGAAGGAGACCAGAATTGCATGCAATATTCCAACAGTGGCCGAACCAATGTCCTGTACAGTCACAACATGACCTCCCAACTCCTGTACTCAATACTCTGACTAATAAAAGAAAGCATACCAAACACCTTCTTCCTGATGAAGGGCTTTTGCCCGAAACGTCGATTTTGCTGCTCGTCGGATGCTGCCTGAATTGCTGTGCTCTTCCAGCACCACTGATCCAGAACCTTCTTCAGTATCCTATCTACCCACGACTCCACTATCAACCTGCACTCCAAGGTGTCTTTGTTCAGCAACACTCCCTCGGACCTTACCATTAAGTGTATAAGTCCTGCGAAGATTTGCTTTCCCAAAATGCAGCACCTTGCATTTATCTAAATTAAACTCCATCTCCCACTTCTTTGCCAACTGGCCCATCTGGTCCAGATTCTGTTGTAACCTGTTGCTGTAAGTAGACCTACAATGCCATGAGGGAGGAATTATAAGGGCATATAAGGAGCTAGACATGCTCACTGTGAATTTTTTAACATACAGGAAAGTTTTGATCTTTAATGGGATGAGGCAGAAAGTTATAAATCTCTGCAGAGCAGCAATTCACACAATGACCTACTGACTCTCCTTTCAGTGGATGGGTTGTAAAGACATAGATGAGGGATGACCTAATCTAGGTCTTTAAAATTATGGGTTTGATAGTTGTGGAGAAAACACTCCCAGTTGTGGCAGAAATGAAAACCAGGCCTGGAATCTGGTAGGAAGAATGTCGAAAGACTATACAACATAGGGGGTAAAATTCTGAAGAGGTAGAGAAGGAAGAGGATTTGGTTGTATATGTGGACAGAGCATTGAAGCTGTCAGAATAAGTGGAGCAAGCAGTTAATAAAGCATACAGTGCACTCAGCTTTATTCAGAGGGGGATTTGGGAATTAGATAAAGGAGGTGATGTTGAATTCATGTAAGACACTTGTCAGCCCCTGAGTCTGCTAGAGTATTGTGTACAGTTGTGGGAAAGATGTGAATGCATTGGAAAGAGTATAGAAGTTTGCAACACTTAAAAGGCATTTGGATGGGTATATGAATAGGAAGGGTTTGGAGGGATATGGGCTGGGTGCTGGCAGGTGGGACTAGACTGGGTTGGAATATCTGGTTGACATGGATGAGTTGGACCAAAGTGTCTGTTTCCGTGCTGTACATCTCTATGACTCTGTGACTCTAAGTGATTTATGCAAATGGTTCCAGGAATGGAAAACTTTATGAGGATAGATTGAAGAAGCTGAGACTGTTCTCCTTGGGGAGAAGACGGTTGAGAGGGGATTTGGTAAGAGATTTTTAAAATCATAAGAATGTTGGAGAGATAAGGAGAAGCTGTTCCCACTCATTAGAGGAACAAGAGTGAGAGGCCGTCGATTTAAAGTGATTTGAAAAAGAAGCAAGGGTGAATTGAGAAAAAATCTTTTTCGCTCAGTGAGTGGAGTATGGAATTCAGTGCCTGGAGGCAGGTTCAATTGAAACACTTAAGAGGTCATCGGATGATTATTTGGACAGAAATAGTGTGCAAGAGTATGAAGAAAAAACAGTTGTTGATAATGTTTGAAGAGCTAGTACAGACACAAAAGGCCAAATGGCCTCCTTCTGCACAGAAACAGTTCTGCGAATCTTCTATTTTCACTGGCCTTCTCAGAACAGGGCCCACAGTTTCCTCTTTCAATCAGAAGGTTTGGAGAGCCTCCTCTGAGATCACATATAGACCAGAGAAAATGGCAGGTTTCCTTTTTGAAAGGATATTAGTTAACCAGGTGGGTACTTCCCACAGCAAGCTGAAGACTCTTAATTTCAGATTTTTATTGAATTTGAATACAACCACTTGTAGGATTTGAAACCAAGCTCCCAGAGTCTCTGGAAAAATACTCCAATGCTTATACCACTGAACCATCATCTCCCCTGAAGTACAGGGCATCACTGGCTCCTACTAGTCTTGTATTTCTTGTGTGCCCACATCGAAGCACCCATGTCACTAACGAAACAAATACCAATCAACAAGCATGGTCCACCATGGGTAATGCAGCAATAACACAATAAGGAGAGTTGGAAGAGAGGGAGGGGATTAAATTAAAATTGAGTTTCTCCTGATAGTGTGAGTTATTACATTGAACTTTTCAATGTAGTTTGCACCAACTGTTTTTGTGTAACATATGACAGTTTGCTAATCCAAGTGTTTCTTATTCAGACACATCTTCTATCAGTTTCAACAGAACAGGGTCTTAGATTCAGTAGAGGAAGCAGGGATTAGGGACATGGTAGTATCTTTACTTCTCGGTTAGAAGGTTCAGATTGGAGCCCCACCTGCCCCAGCACTGTGTCATAATGCAGTGGATTGATTCAAAAGATCTGAGCTCTCATGGTACAGTGGATGTAGGCCTACCTTTAAACCAGAAGGTCCAGATTTGAGGTCCACCTACACTGGAGGCGTGTCCAAGCAGACTGATCAAGTTTGTCAAAGTTAGACCAACCACTATTGTAATGGGGTCTTCTGGGACAGCAGTAGTTTCTATGCTTCAAAGGCAGGAGGCAGTTGTTCAAGTCCCACCTTCTCCAGAAATTTGTCAGTGCCTTTCCATAAGAAGTTTATTTTAAAATACTGATAACCAAAACAGAAAGCAGGATTGTCCTTTTGAGACTGGTGGACATAGCAGGGGCCAGAGTGGATTGTCACCTCTGGCATGTTAACACATTTGATTGTGTTTTTAGTACCCATACGGGGCACTCTAATCTGAATTTAAGTTTATTTTAACAAATAAAGAAGACTGTCCTTTAGATGCTAGTGGGAACTCCAGGAGCTCACATGCATTATCGGATCTGTGTCGGATAACGAAATTTGGATTTGGTAAGTTTCCATTCTATTTCTTTAAGGTCACATTAACCAGTTGATTGTGTTTCTGCTACACCTCCCTACCAGGTGTCATTTATCCTTTAGAAGGTTATTTCAGGAAAGAGCAGAATGGGAGATTGGTAGCAAGTCTAGACCAACCAATAATTGGTAACGCTTGGTTCTACAACACAAACAACAGCCTCATCGAATTCAGTTGCTTTCCCACCTGCAGACCTTTGTGACAGAAAGAATCTGCTCGAGGGATTTGTAAGTAGAAAATAGTCACCGAGAAAAGTCTAGTAACAAATTCAGTGGATTACTTCTCATCCCACGAGTGATTGGAAGATGGAACTTCTACCTTGCAGTAATTGAGGCAAGCAGTACAGATGCATTTAAGGAGAAACTAGATGAACACTTGAAGCTGCAAGAAATTGAAGGTTATGCTGATAGCATTAGGCAAAGAGGGAAATGAGGTGGCTTGTGTACAGCAAACACATCAGCATGGACTATTTGAGCAGAATAGCCTTTTTCCATGCTGTAATTTCAATTTCAACTTTCTGCATGTGCTTTTTTTTTGACTTACGCATATCCATTTGCGACAACTGATTAAAATGGTGATTAATAAGCAAATTGGATGTATTAGAGAACATGCATTTGCTGAACTAGTAGTTTTTGGAAGGTTAAATGCTGTGAGCATGCAGGGAAAAGGATAATTTAAACGCTGAAAACCGATCTGATGAATTGAATGCTCTCTGGACACTTGGCTCAGCGATATTAAAGTTGAGAATCCCAGGTGCAGGAAGTAGATACTCAAAACATCCGAGCTGCTTAATCTTTGCAACAGTCATACACGTTTTCTTTATAACAACTGGGAGTTTAAATCCAATCTTAGAGCAATAAATCACAGCCCAGCCTGATGACCACTCTTATTAAACACAAATTGCAGCAATCTGTGAACTGACTTAAGCTCAGGAAAATCATTGCCAAGCTGCAATCATGCAAAGGCAGACACATACATAAGGCCATTGGACCCATCAAACCTTTCTGCTCCATCCAAATAAGTTCAGTAACATATGCTTTGGTCACCACATTCTTCCCTTGAATGATTTTTAAATAAATTTCTTTTTTTGAAAGTCACTATTGAAGCTGTCTCCACCACACTGGGTCAATGAGGAATTCTCATCCTGTCCTCACTTTTGATAATTGTCTTCTCATTCTGTGTCCCTTGGTTTACCACCTTCCTAAAAACTTGTCTTTAGTCTCTCAGGGCTGCCCATGAGCAGCATGACTGAATCTCCATTAATTTAACCAACTAGGTGAAAATGAGGATTGCATATGCTGGAGATGAGAGTCAAGAGTGTGGTGCTGGAAAAACACAATAGGTCAGGCAGTATTCCAGGAGCAGGAAAATCGATGTTTTGGGCAAAAGCCCTTCATCAGGAATCTTGCCTGACCTGTTGTGCTTTTCCAACACCACACTCTCGACATTAATTTAACTAACCTTATCCAAAGCCGAACAATGCCCTGACTGAAGTCTCGTATCCTTGACATTAGTCTTGCAAAACTTCTTCCACCATCGCCAAGTCCTGGACAACCTTCCTCTTCAAGATGTCATGGCCAGAATCATTGCCAACCTCAAGCACTAATTTGTAGCAAAGTGTCATAGCTAAAAATAAACATTTTTTCATAAGATATGAGCATCACCAGCAAGATAGCATTTAATGCCCACCTCAGATTGCTTTGAAATGAATTGCTTGCTCACTCACAGCTGGGGCAGGTAGGAATCAACCACACTGCTATAGTCTGAAGTTACACAATGGCCAGACCAGGTAAGGGCAAAAGATTTCATCTCTTGAAAGGGATTAGTGAACTAGTGAGTATTTACAACAGTTAATGATGACTTTGTGGCTACCATTACTGACACAAGCTTTCAATTACAGAATAACTTACTGAATTTAGATTGCACCAGCTACTGCAGTGGGATTTGAATCTGTGTCTCAAATTACAAGCCTAGGTACAGATTCCCTGTCCAATGACATTGGAACAAAGCCATCATCTACATAGTCAGAATGAGGCTGTCATCAATAACAGCCAAAGTCACTTATAGAATGAGAGAGTCCCTATAGTATGGAAGTAGGCCATTCAACTCATCAGATTCACACTGACCCTACAAAGAGCATCCCACCCAGACCCACCTCCATTGCCTGCCCCTATAACCCTGCATTTCCCCTGGCTAATCCACCTGGCAATTTAGCATGGCCAACCACCTAACCTGCACATCTTTGGACTGTGGGAGGAAACCCACACAGAAGTGGGGAGAATGTGCAAACTCCACACAGACAATTGTCTGAGGATGGAATTGAACCCGGGTCCTTGAATGTGTGAGGCAGCAGTGCCGACCACTGAGTCACTATGCCACCCCAATACTCCTAGTGTAGTAATTCCCTCTTCCCTTTGGAGCATACAAGGTTTCCTAGGAACCTTCTCGAGAGCAATTTGTGAAAAAGTGACCACCTTCCTGTGAATGATGAAAACCTAACCTTGGAGAAAGTGAGAACTGCAGAAGCTGGAGATAAGAGTCGGGAGTATGGTGCTGGAAGAGCACAGCAGGTCAGGCAGCATCGAGGAGCAGAAGCCCTTCATCATTCCTCATTCCTGATAAAGGGCTTATGCCTGAAACATCGATTCTTCTGCTCCTTGGATGCTGCCTGACCTGCTGTGCTTTTCCAGCGCCACACTCTCTATGAAAGCCTAACTTTGGTCCATCAGTGCCCCCTGTTGAGAAGAGAAGTGCTTCCAGCTCTTGACCAGCAGGAATGCGAGGATGGGTCATGGGAGAAAAGAAATGCTTACTCTCTGCTCCCATACATGGTCTTTCGACAGGAGTTCATAAGCTTTCTGGAAATGATTTCATCCTGCTTTCACTAGTGTAACTATTGTCCTGGGCATTCAGCATAAAGAAAAGGGCAGATGCAAAGGCTGGATGTAGAACTTGATTCATATCAGTTGACCAACACCATCACAGTGAATTACCTGGTTGTTATTGTACTGCTCTTCATGGGGCCTTGCTCTGGCCATTTCTGCATTTCCTACATTGACCCCCACGCATCAAAAATACCCTAACTGGCTGGAACACACTTTGGGAGGTTATGCATGGTGCTACATAAGTACAATTCATCCTTTCACTTGCTTGGTACCATAGCAGATGGCACAATTGTCCAAAATTCCATCAGGTAAGGAGGATTTTTTGTCAAAAATACACCTCTAAAAGTTTCTCAGTGAATTTAAACTGGTTTATTTCGCTGTTGTACATTGCAAGCTCTGCAGAGACTTTCAACAGGATTATTGTTTTGTAATTCACATCCAATATGTTATATTCTGACTTATCGCAAGTTCTGGAAAAATTCAAGGTATTCATAATAAAAAATGTGATTACATTTCGAGGTAGAACTGATACTCTTACAGCCTGTGGTGTCTGCAGCAGACTGCAGTCAGTAGCACTATTAGGGTATGCCAGGCTGGAAATAAATGTAGCAGATGTTTGTGTGTTTTTAAAACTACAAGGTGCAAGCAGTGTTAATAGAATGACATTTTGTATCATGCACCCTTGATTTATGATGTTGAATGGGAATCTATGATCAAGAGCTTTTGTTTCACAAAATGCTTAACCTGGAACTTAAAAAGAATAGAAATTATGATGTTTCTATTAAGATGTTTCATTAAAAGGATTCAGTGGAGAATGTACAGAGAAACCCTAGGGATAGTAATGGGCTAAAGGCCAATATATCCCCTGAACCTAATGGGTTGCCTCCTAGGATAATATAAAGTTAAAAATCACACAACACCAGGTTGTAGTCCAACAGGTTTATTTGGAAACACTAGCTTTTGGAGTGCTGCTCCTTCATCAGATGACACAATCACCTGATGGAGGAGCAGCATTCTGAAAGCTAGTGCTTCCAAATAAACCTGTTGGATTATAACCTGGTGTTGTGTGATTTTTAACTTTGTACACCCCAGTCCAACACTGGCGTCTCCAAATTACGATAATATAGGCCGTAGTTACATAGATAGTGGATGCACTGGTAGCAAGCTTCCAAGAACCCTTAGCATCTGAAAAATTTCCAGAAGACTCTAAATCTGTCAATGCAACTCTCTTCTTCAAAAGGGAAGGGTGGAGAAAAATAGGCCAGTTAGCTTAAGTCAGTTATTGGGAAAATGTAAAGTTTATTGTAAATGACATAGCAGAGCATTTATAAATATGGAGTATGATCAAGCAGTCAGCATAACTTCATTAGAGTAGAATTAGAATATCCTGTACTGTCACGTGTACTCAAATACAGAAGAACAGGAGTACAGTGAAATGTTTTACAATGTCACCTTTTGTGGCACCATCTTAGGTACCCGGGTACAAATCTCAGATGCAAAAGAGAAATAAGAAAGAAAAGTAGTTACATTACTTTACAGAGTTTAAAGAATAAGTTAGAAATAAGAAATAGTTAAAGGATTGACATTGCAGTCAGATAAACAAATCACAAATAAACATTGCATTGCAGAAGCTCAACACTGGGTCTTCTAAACATGGTCTGACTTTCAGTGTCAGACCTCATTCCAACTGCTGTCCCAGCTCCAGGCTGCTCTGTACCAGCTCTTAGCTGCTCCAAGGTAGGTTTCCTCCTGGATTCGCTTCCTGCGGCGGCCTCCACCCGGGAATCACTCCCCACACTGGCCATGAAGGGAAAATCATGCCTGACAAATTCATTAGAATTCTTTGAAGAGGTAATATGTAGAATAGATAAAGGGGAACCAGTAGATGTAAAATATTTGGATTTCCAAAAGGCATTTGATAAGGTATTGTCCATAAGGCTACTTAATAAAAGAAAAGTCCATGGTATGGGGGGAGTATATTCAAATGGGTAGAGGATTGGCTAATGAATAGAAGACAGAGAGTTGGCGTCAGGATGGTGACGTGTAATGAGTGAAGTGCCTTAGGGATCAGTGCTGGGGCTAAAATTATTTACAGTATGTTTTAATGACTTGCATGAGGGAAGTGAGCTTACTTTCACCAAGTTTGTGGATAGTGTAAAACAGGAGAGAAGGCAAGTGGTGGGGATGACACAGAGAGTCTGCATGGGCATGTAGACAGGTTAAGTGAGTAGGCAAAAACCTGGAAGCTGGAATATAATGTGGGAACGTATGAGATTATATACTTTGGGAGGAAGAATAACGGAGTTGCATGTTATTTAAATGGTGAAAAAATACAGGAAGCTGCAGCACAGAGATTTGTGTATCCTCATGCATGAAAAACTGGCATACGAGTTCAGCAGGAAATATGGACAGCAAATGGAATGTTGATCTTTATTTCAAAAGGAATAGGATATAAAAATAGGGAGATCTTGCTAAAGCTATGCAAGGGACTGGTCAGACAGTACCAGAAATACTGTGAATAGTTTTGCTTCTCTTACCAGAGAAAGATACACTGGCATTTTAGAGGTAGTACACAGAAATTTTACTAAATTGTTGTTGGGTATGGAGGGACTGTCTCTGAGGAGAGGTTGTCTTGGTTGAACTATAACCCTTAGAGTTTAGAAGAATGAGAGGGGACTTTATTGAAACATTCAAGACTTTTAGGGGTCTTGACATGGTTGATGTTCAGAGGTTGTATCTCTTGGTGGTTAATCTGGAACCTCGGGGTGTAATCTCAGAGTAAGGAGTTACCTATTTAAACAACAATGAGGAGGGATTTTTTTTTCTCTCATATGGTAAAGAAACTGTGGAACTCTTTATTGCAGAAAGCTATTGAGGTTGGGTCAATAAATATATTCAATGCCGATACAGATTTTTAATCATAAGGAAATCAAAGGTTAAGGGGAAAAGGCAGGAAGGTGGAGCTGAGGATAATCAGATCAGTCGTGATCTCATTGAATGGTGGCCCAGATTGATGGACCGGATGGCTATTTCTGCTCCTATGTCTTCTGGTCTTATGGCTATTCTGCCGCTCACAGCAAAGAGACAGATTAGATATTCTATTAATACTGAAAATGATTATTGACCTGACATGCCAATCTTAGAATTATAAGGCCAGCAAATACTGTAAATCTAAAACTGTCTATTTTTATCCTTTTAACTTTAAATATTTCTGGCAAGTGGTTTATTGTTCAATGTTTTTTCATTTACATTCAAGGAAAATAAAAATCTTTAGAAGATATATAGGAGCCCTAATAACTTGGTATTTCACTAATATATTGGGAGAATTCCAGGACATTAGGAATTATGCTTTCACCTGTAGGAGTGATCTTGACAACAAAGCCAGCTGTATTGTGCGTTATCACATAAATGTTGACTATAGAGACATAAAACTATCAACTAAGACTCTAAGAAAGTAAAACTCTTTAGTGACTAGCACTAATGTAAGCGCCTTGATTTTGGGGATACACAAATGCAGTCTGGTCAATTTGTAGATAAATAATAGTCAGGGCTCTCCTGTCAAGTAGTAATGATCTTTCCTTTGAATTGGTATTTCTTGCAAAGTATCCTGATCAGTGCAAGATGAAAAGCTTTGACAAACTGTGTCTTTTTCAGCAATGAGCAAGCTCTGTGCTACCAGAAGACCATAACAGAAATAATTCACTTGAAGGTATAGTGGCCTCAATGTAATAAATGCTGTAAGTGGAAAAATAAATACAGGAAAGAGGTCAATAGCTGGGAAGTGGGAATAGCTATCGGAGCAAAAGTGATAGACTGAATTGCCTTCTTTTGTGTGATTGTATGATTCCATAAATATGGTAGGACTACAAGAATCCATGGGAATTTCAATATTTTGGACCTTTTTTGGGTTCTATTGAGTTATGCACTGCATATTGATTTGAATTAATGGAGGAATAAACCCCTTTATTCTCAGTTATTTCCAAACGCCTTTTAACTGCACTTCAGTCTTGATAATTCAATTCACTTCTGTGCTGAGTAGTTTGTTAAACCTGGCATATGATTGGGCCCATTACCATGCTAGCTAATAATACGTGCATATTACAATTAGCTCATGTAGACCATAAATCACCAAACCCATTAATGTCAAAATATGAAGGTACAACTCAATTATTATCTTTCTCCTGGACTCCACTGACATAAATGTTCAACTTGTACAACATTTTTTTTCAGCTACCCACACAGCAATCAGTCAATTCTAGGCTTGCTCTCTGTTCCAATGTTAGACCCTAATGGGAAAAAAAAGTCACACACTGAGAAACCTGTCACTATATCCTTGTGATGACAAAATGAATGATAGTGACCAAATAAAATTCAATCGAGAATTTGAGGAAAAATCTCTTTGCCCAGAGAGGGAGGAGAATGTGGTATCTGCTACTACAAAGAGTAGTGAAGTAAATTTCATCAACATCCTCATGGGAAAGGTGGAACTGCAATATAGAGAGAGAAGTATAGAGGAATACATTGACAGGGTGACGTAAAGAGGGGATAAGAGAGGTATACATGAAGAATAAACACCAGCTTACAGCAGTGGGGCTAAATAGCCTGCTTCTCTGCTGTGGACCCAACTTAGCTATATGAAATATTTCCATCTCTGGGGAAACTAAAACAAAACTTACATGTTCATGTGGAACAAATGATTTGTCCAAGGGACAAAAAAGAAGTACACAAAGATATTATGCCGTCAATTCTGACTGGGGCTAATAATTGTCCAATGCAGGGAATTATGATCTGGAGTGCACTGTCAGAAAGGATGCTGTAACGATGCTTTGGAGAAGCAGAAAGAGAATGAAACTAATGTACGAGCTTTCAAAGAACTGGACACTTTCAGATTCTTAGTGGAACCACCCAATTTAGCTCTAAATCCACCTCTTCTTCCACCCCACTTTCTCTGCCTAACCCTGTAGCATTAGTCCTCTTCAAAATACATTTTCTAGCATCTTTTGTAAGCTCCAATGGAAAATACTTCTGCTACTCTCTTTGAGTGTGCTGTGTTTGACTCATAGTCTACAAGCATGTGAAAAAGTAATATTTACCCATAACACCGTTAGAGTTAGGAGCATCCCTATGAGCCTGCTCCACCATTTGAAACAATCATCTGGGCCTCAATTCCACTTTCCTCCCACTATCTGTAGCTCCTCAACCCAATACTGAGTAAAAATCTGTCCTTCTCCTCCTTAAGTATACTCAATGTTCTGGCATCCACCACACTCTGGGGTAGTGAATTCCACAGATTCATGACCCTTTGAGAGATGTAATTCTCCTCATCTCTGTTTTAAATCGACCATCTCTTAGTCTAAAACTATGACACCTCACACCACACAAGGGTAAACATGCACAGTACCATATCAGGCCAATGAGAAAATCTCAAACTACTTCTCTCTTGTTATTTAGTTGTGTTCAGGGAGTTGTTTTTTAACATGTAAAGATTCCATAAACAACAAGCAAGGGATCAGATGGATGGAAGATAAAAGAATTACATTTAAATCGCAGCTGTTTTTTGGAATCTCAAAATGCTTTACAGTCAATGAAGTTGCTGTATAGTGTAATAATAGTGACAGCCAATCACCCAGGCTATGGCAACTTGTAGTAACAGGTCAGTAGAAAGTTCAGGAGCACATTCTCGAAATTCTGCTGGTACTTCATTATTGTAGATGAAAAGAATAGCATCACTGATGAGCAATATAGTGTGGGTGTTGATCCCACAATTTGCATTCTGTTACTTTGATAAAATATGCAAACAACATGGTGTAGCACCTTTTAAATTCATTTACCCTGAGCATCACACATTTCACTGCATAGAAAGCTTGGCCCGAACCCTTGCTGAGTGTCAGAGGAACCTATGAACACTGCATGCGAAAATTTAAAGGGATGCATCGAGGAGCGGATCTATACGGAGCAGTTTTTCATCTGGTCTTGTCGCAACTCAAAAATTCAGTCTCACTTCTCTGGAGAGCAGGTATTCACATGAGTGTTCAGAGAACAGAGCTGAGAGAAAGGAGCAGGTTTTAAACGTTCATGCTCAGAACTGGCTCACTCACACCAGTCTCTGGAAATTCAAAATGAAATCAGCAACTGGGTATTTCGAGCACTGTTTCAGAATACCGAATTTTTAGAGACCTGAAGAGAGAAATGAAGTGCAGTAACTGCTCTGTGCTGTGTTACACATACTCAGTTGACATGATTTGGAGGTGCCGGTGTTGGATTAGTATGCTTCCAATTAAACCTGTTGGACTATAACCTGGTGTTGTGTGATTTTTAACTTTAAACTCAGCTGAAGTGGCAATGTGACAGTGACTGGCAAGGTGGGGGAGGAGTCAACACTAATCACAGTGATGGAGTAAACTGGGGGAATGAGGAGGATGCCTCATGCAGTGAGTTCCTCATCTTCTGATGCAGAATCTTTCAGGCAGTTCTTGAAGGTGAAAAACCTCATCAGGAAGCGATCTTCTCCTGGTGGAAGATGGACAAGAAATGGAGTTGAAAAGGTAGAGCTCCCCAAAATCACAGCTAGACAGCAGGATGCTGTCTTCAAACTTTAACACAACCAACATATTCTGTGCTAACAGTCTGTTTGTCCTCTGGTATGGGTAAATTATCAGCAGTTGTCATAGTCGTACATTTTCTTTATCTCATTAACTAATATATCATGATTAAACTGCTCCTTCTTAACAATCTCACTAAACTATTAGAGAAATGAACAACTGATTATACTAGGTAATTGTGACAACAAGCCCCAAAATCTAACAACCAGTACCAGCATGGATGTCTTTTCTATTGACTGTTTGGGTGATAGGAAAGCTAACCCTTTCATACAAACAAGCTTGGCCCTTATTCTTTTCTCCAGGCAGCTCCTCATCATTGAGGATGAGTTACTTTCACTCCAGTGTTGGTGGGTTCTGAGATGGGCTGATAAGCCCAATATGTGATCTGCTTTTTAACCTGTGACCAGATGGTACTTACAGTTGTTTCTGAAGTAAGTAGGTATGGTTTCTGTGGAGGTTTGTGCACTCTCTCTGACACCTCTGCATGTTCCCACTAAAGTGTTTCAGTGGATTTGTGCAATTTTGTGAATGGACCTTCTCCATTTTGGTCGGGCTCCCATGAGTTGGTGGCAGATGTTTGACTGCTTCAGAGATGTATTGAGGACATCCCTAAAGCAAATCCTCCAGAGACCCTACTACTGCAATCAAATTCCAAATGGAGCAATTGCTGCGACGTATAATATGCTGGAAAATGACACCCAGCATAAATAGGAAGTGATAGTCTCTAATTGGAAAGTCATAATTAGAAGCCAACCTGTCACTCCTTTCTGTTGGGTGCATCAATAATCCATTCCTCAGGATAAATGGAATGCCATGTTCTGAGGCTTGATTGAGCTCACCTTCAGAGGGTGCATAAAGCACAAGTTCATGCTGTTTTTCTGCTTGCACATTGCCAGTCCCAAAAAAGTGTTTTTTTTTCTAAAGGCTATAGCTGGAAATTCAATGGATTGAGTAAATTCCTGGCTGGTAGTGTCTCTGTGTGATGGCACACTGCCAGAAGAACCTTGCGGAATGTGTTGCTATCTCGGTTGTGTTACCTACGGTTGTTGTGCAAATTACGGTGAATAATTTGCTTTCAGTGACTTTGACTGTCAGAATAAATCCAGTCTGAGTACCACTGAGCTTCCTCAGACACTAATGCAACCCCTCAGGAGTTGTTTCAAAGCTGGGTTTCATCTGCATTGAGACAGAATGTTGAGGTACTCAGTTTTACATTTGAACATACAAACAGGAACACAATCTTGAGCTATTTCAGTAGATCACAGCAGATTAAGATATTAATTATTCCTGCATTTAACATTAATGATGCTTCAAAAGATCTTCGTTGGTCAAAATGTATGTTGGGAAATCTTTATAAAAGAGTGCCATATAAATGCAATTATTTTGTTCTTTCTTTCATAGAATGCCTACAGTGGCCATTGAGTCCTTCAAAAAGCATCCCACCCAGACCCACCCCATCCCTGTAACCCGGCATTCCCCATGAATAATCCACCTAGCCTGCACATCCCTGGACAGTATGGGTAATTTAGCATGGCCAATTCACTTAACATGCACATCTTTGGATTGTGGGAGGAAACCAGAGCACCCAGAGGAAACAGGCACAGGGAGAATGTCCTCATAGAGGGTCACCCAAGGCAAGAATCGAATTCGGGTCCCTGGTGCTGTGAGGCAAGCAATGCTAGCCACTGAACAATCATGCTGCCCTCAGTCACCCCTGACTCCTCAATTCAAAATTCCCTTGCCCAACAAAGATCCATCAAGCTTAGCTTTTACATTAGCAATTGAGCCTTGGCCTCAGTAGTTTTTTGAGGGGACAAAGTTCCAGATTTCTCTTAGCTTCCTTGTGAAGAACTACTGCCTGGTTTCAGACCCATTACCTATCTTCGTGCTGTTTGGGGAACAGAGATGCAAATTGAAGCTCAGGCAGATAAATGGAGGTGGTGGTGGAAAGTTGCCATGAATAATTCAAGTTGGTGACCCCAAACCCAAGGGAGGTCACAAAGAGGCACAACTTACTGCATATCCTCACTATTCCTCTCTCTAGTCGGGACAGACAGAAAAGGTGCAGGAAACAGCCATTCGGCTCCTTGTGCTGTTCTGCCATGCAGCTAGGTCTTTTACCTCAACACTATTTACCCACACTACCTCCATATCCTTTGGTAGCTTTCATATCAAGAAAACAAATGAATTGTGCAGTATTATTGACCTTCGTGTTAGGTTTACAATAGTCATAAAGCATTTTGATGAAATTTATCATTCATCAAAAATGAAATTTTTAGTCTGAAAATGATTGAAGTTGCTGTGCAAGTGGGTCCTGACTTTGGACGATATATTCAGTTCGATGAAAATTTGTTGGCAGTCAGTTTAACATCTCTCTGCGTTTTTGTTTCCTTTGCAATGATCTCATGGTAATGGAGAGATTGTCCTTTCAACATGTGGAAGGAAACATCCTCAAACAACATGGAAGGTGACCTTGAATGAATGACAGGGCTGGTTCCATTGGGAAAACTTTCCCACAAATTGGATCGAGTCCTTCTACTGTAACACCTAAAGGTTTCTTACTAAAATCTTGCCTTCCATTTATGAATGAGAATTCTGAATGTTTGTTACCCTTTTGGCAGTAGAATGTTTCTTGAACGTCTTGTTCATCTTCAACTCCTGCTTTCATTTCCCTGGACCTGAGCCTTCAGGAAGCTCTGTATATACACCATGGAAATAAATATGTTACTCAACATCAGTGGCCTCCAGTTGCAGTAGTGGGAGCAGTGAGAGCAAGGACTATGGAGCTGCTGGGAAGCTACATTTTCCTCTTCAATACTTATCTAGCCAGTAGGCGGAGCGAAGTCTTAACAGGAGTGGACGCGAACACAGGGATTGCTGTGCACGTGAACTGATACAACCTGGGCTGAGGTTAAACTCAATACACGACACGGGTAGTGTCTCCCACCTGCCCTCCTCCTCTAACCAAAAAGACCATGTGAGGAGGCTTGGGAAAGTAAGGCTTTTTTTATTTTGTTCTTTTAAATAATTTATTCAGTCTCTCTTTGTAATTTAGAGCAGACGGGATGGAAGCTCGGGCAGTTGCCTGCTCCTCTTGCAGGATGTGGGAGGTAAGGGTCATCACTGGTATCCCTGCTGACTTCACCTGCGAGAAGTGCGCCCAACTCCAGCTCCTCACAGACCGCGTTAGGGAACTGGAGCTGGAGCTGGATGAACTTCAGATCATTCAGGAGCCTGAGGAGGTGACAGAGAGAAGTTAGAGAGAAAGTGAGGGCTGCAGATGCTGGAGATCAGAGCTGAAAATGTGTTGCTGGAAAAGCACAGCAGGTCAGGCAGCATCCAAGGAACAGGAGAATCGATGTTTCGGGCATAAGCCCTTCTTCAGGAAGAAGGGCTTATGCCCGAAACGTCGATTCTCCTGTTCCTTGGATGCTGCCTGACCTGCTGCGCTTTTCCAGCAACACAGAGAGAAGATACACCTACATTACAGGTTGACCATCAGGAGAGGGAAAGGGAATAGGCAGGCAGTGCAGGGAGCCCCTGTGGCCATTCCCCTCAATAATAAGTATACCATTTTGGATACTGTTGATGGGAAGGATCTACCAGGGGAAAGCCATAGCAGCTAGGTTTCTGGCACTGAGCCTGGCTCTATGGCTCAGAAGGGAAGGGAGGAGAACAGGAAAGCAATTGTGAAAGAAGATTCAATTGTGAGAGGAGCAGACAGCAGATTCTGTGGTTGCGAACAAGACTCTCAGATGGTGTGTTGTCTTGTGAGTGCCAGGGTCAGGAATGTCTCAAATCGAGTCTAAGGATTCTTAACGGAGAGGGAGAGCAGCCAGAGGTCATGATACATATCAGTACCAATGGCATAGGTAGGGAAAGGGATGAGGATCTGAAAAGGAAATATGGGGAGTTGTTAGAAGCTAGAAGGCAGATTGAGTAGAGTAGTAATCTCAGGATTGTTACTGGTGCCCTGTGCTAGTGAGGCTAGGAATAGAGAGCAAGTGCAAATGAACATTTGGCTGCAGAGCTGGTGTAGGAGGGAGGCCTTCAGATATGTGGATCATTGGGATAACATCTGGAGAAGGTGGGAACTGTACAAGAAGGATGGGTTCCACCTGAACTGGAGGGGCACCAATATCTTGGGCAGGAAATTTGTTGGAGCTAATCATGAGGGTTTAAACTAGGTGGGGTGGGAACCTGAACTATGGATCAGATGATGGAGTAGGTAGTGAACAGCCAGAGACAGCATGTGGAGAGCCATGCAGCCAGTGTGATGGGTTGAAGTGTGTCTATTTTAATGCACAAGGTATCAGGAATAAGGGGGACAAACTCAGAACATGGATCAGTACTTGGAACTATGATGTTGTAGCTATTGCAGAGGCTTGGATATCACAGGGGCAGGAATGGCTGTTGGATGTTCCAGGGTTTAGATGTTCCAAAAGGAATAGGTAGGGATAATATCACAGCTGCAGAAAGAGAGATCATTGAGGTGGGTTTAACTACAGAGCCAGTATGGGTGGAAATCAGAAACAGTAAAGGAGCAGTCACTTTATTGAGAGTTTTCTACCGACCTTCCAATAGCAACAGAGACATGGAGGAGCAGATTGGGAGGCAGATTTTAGTATTGTGCAGAAGTAATAGGGTTGTCGCCATTGGTTACTTTAACTTCCCTACTTAGTTAAATTGTTTGGGATGGAGCAGATTTTGTCAGAAGTGTCCAGGAAGGGTTCCTGACCCAATATATAGAAATGCCGACTTGAGGGGAGGCCATATTGGATTTGGTGCTTGACAATGAACCAGACCAGGTATCAGATCTCTTGGTGGGGAGGATTTCGGTGATAGTGAGACAGTGATCACATCTCCCTGACCTTTACTCTACTCATGGGGAGGAATAAGAGCAAACGGTATGAGTAACTATTGAATTGGGGAAGGAAGAATTACAATGACCTTGGGCAGGAACTGGATTGCCTAAATTGGGTACAGATGTTCTCAGGGAAATGCACAACAAAAAATGTGGAGGTTGTTTTGGGAGCACCTGCTGATAGTACTGGACAGATTTGTCCCACTGAGGCAAGGAAGGGACAGTAGGTTGAAAAAACCTTGGGTGACAAGGAATGTGGAACATCTAGTCAAGAGGAAGAAGGAAGCTTACTTAAGGTTGAGGAGGCAAGGATCAGACAGGGCTTAAGAGGGTTACAAGGTAGCCAGGAAGGAACTGAAGAATGGACTTAAGAGAAGTAGGAGGGGACATGAAAATGCTTTAGTGGGAAGGATTAAGGAAAACCCTAAGGCATTCTATACTTACGTGAGGAACAAGAGGATGGCCAGAGTGAGGGTAGGCCCTATCAGGGATAGTGGAGAGAACTTGCACCTAGAGTCAGAGGAAGTAGGGGAGGACCTTAATTAATACTTTTGCTTCAGTATTCACTACCAAAAGGGAGCTTGACATTTCTGAAGACAGCGTGAAACAGACTGATATGCTCGAACAGGTTGATGTTAGGAAGGAGGATGATGTCATGAAAAATTTGAATAATGTAAGGATCGATAAATCCACTGGACTGGACAGGATATATCTTAGGTTACTATAGGAAGTGAGGGAAGAGATTACTGCCCTTTTGAAGACGATCTTTGCATCCTCACTATCCACTAGAGTAATGCCATGTGATTGGAGGCTGTTATTCCCCTGTTCAAGAAAGGGAATAAGGATAAACATGGGAATTACATACCAGTCAGTCTTATGTCAGTGGTGGGCAAAGTATTGGAGAGGATTCTGTGAGACAGGATTTGGAAAACAATAGTTTGATTAGAGATAGTCAGCATGGTTTTGTGAAGGGCAGGTCATGCCTCACAAACCTTATTGAATTCTTTGAGGATGTGGCAAAACACGTTGTTGAGGGCAGTACAGTGGATTTGTTGTACATGGATTTTAGCAAGGTGTTTGACAAAGTTCCCCATGGTAAGCTCATTCAGAAAGTAAGGAGGCTTGGGATGCAGGGAAATCTGTCTGTCTGGATACAGAATTGGCTGGCTCATAGAAGTCAGAGGGCTGTGGTAGATAGAAAGAATTCAGCCTGGAGCTTGGTGACCAGTGGTGTTCCGCAGGGATCTGTTCTGGGACCTCTGCTTTTTGTGATTTTTATAAATGACTTGTATGAGGAAGTGGAGGGGTGCATTAGTAAGTTTGCCAATGACACAATTGGCGGAGTTTGGTGGATAGTGGTTGGTGGAGTTGTGGATAGTGTGGAGGGCTGTTGTATGTTGCAATGAGACATTGACAGGATGCAGAACTAGCTGATAGGTGGCAGATGGAGTTTGTCCTGGGAAAATGTGAAGTTGTTCACTTTGGAAGGTTGAATTTGAATGCAAAGTACAGGGTTCAAGGCACCATTCTTGGCAGTGTGGACAACACAGGGATCCATAGATTCTTCAAAGTTGCCACCCAGGTTGATAAGTTTGTTAAGAGGGCATATAGTGTGTTGGCTTTCATTAGCAGGGGGATTGAGGTTATGCTGCAGTGCTATAGAGCCCTGGTTAGTTCATACTTGGAGTATTGTGTTCAGTTCTGGTTGTCTCATTGTAGGAAAGATGTGGAAGCTTTAGAGAGGGTGCAGAGGAGATTTACCAGAGTATTGCTTGGACTGGAGGGCATGAATTATGAAGAAAGGTTGAAGGATCTAGGGCTTTTCTCATTGGAGCGAAGAAGGATGAGACATGACTTGATAGAGGTGTACAAGATTTTGAGAAGCACAGATAGAGTGGATAGCCAAAGACTTTTTCCCATGGTGGAAATGTCTATCATGAAGGGTCACAATTTTACGGTAATTGGAGGAAGGCTTAGTGGGCATGTCAGAGGTAGATTCTGTACTCAGAGAGTGGTGGTGCATGGAATGCTGTGCTGGCAGTGATAGTAGAGTCAGATACTTTAGGGACATTTAAGCAACTCTTGGATAGGCACATGGAAGTTAGTACAATGAAGGCTATGTAGGCTAGACTGATCTTCGAGTTGGATTAAAAAGCTGGCACAACATCGAGGGCCGAAGGGCCTGTACTGCAGTGTACTGTGTTATGTTCTCAATATAGATTGAACTGAAGGACCTAAATTCAAAACTGATAAGCTCCTTGCAGTCAAAAATTAGAAAAAAAAAGATACCCAGTGCAAGGTTTGTTGAAGGCTAGGCCTGTTAGAAAGGGATCAAATTATAGAAATATTGATGCTACTATTCAACAATTTTCATTGGAGGTAAGGGAGGGGAATGGTTGCATTTTTCACTTGTAACAGGATTGGTGTGCATGCAGGCCCGACACAGATTATGCCTTTCAGGTAAAATGTTGAAACATGGATCTGTCTGCCTCTCAGGTAAGAAGATTCTGAAGATATGGAGGGGATCTGTATCCCCCCCCTCCCCCAACCGCGTCCTGGACAGTATTCATCCCTCAGCCAACATGGATGATCCAGTCACTTATGATATTATTGCTTCTTGGCTCTTACTCACCCTGTTTCCTCCATTATAGGCAATCTTCTACTTCAACCACACCCTTCTACACTGGTGTAGGCTGCATTCTCATTGCATTCCCTTTCCCTTTTCCCTCCATTGACAATTGATGAGCTATTGGTATGCAATGCATGAAGGATCAGAGTCTGTCAATGTTGTTCATGTGATACAATGATGTGCTCCGTACTGCAAAATCAGTCATGTTCATCAGACCAGGGCTACCAGTGAGGATTGGAAGCCAGGGAAGTGTTAACGCCTGATTTTGAAATTCATTTTATAGCTTACAGTTATTAATTAGGTTAGATGGTAAAATTAAACTTATCTAATCCTTACTCATGTGAACTGCCATGTCAGAAAGACTTAGGGGACTAAGGAAATCATTAAATATTCAGAGAGCCATTGAGCTTCTGACAACCTTTTCAAACATCCATCTATATTCATACAAAGAATACATTTCAAATTCAAATAACCCTTTAGTACGAACAAACACAAGGGTAAAATGTAATTTTTAATAGTTTATATTGCATATACAATGCATTAGAAATTAGAATTCCTAAATACCTCTGTACCAAATAGAAACACAAATGCAAATGCCATTCAGTTGAAAAACAGGACACGTTTATTGCGGTAACTGTTGCTAATACTACTCCTTGTGTAAAACTGTACTTGTAGAATTTTCATAAAGTTGGATTATAAGATTGCATATTGGAATATCACAAGTTCCAGTCAAAATAGATGTGATTGACTGATCCCCCTGTCAATCACAATTCGAACCCACACAGTGCAAGTGACTGAACTGACTTCACTCACGTAATTTATATTGGCCGTTGTCAGTGGCAACCATTTGCTCGCAAGGATGATTATCCACCTTGGAAATTCTATGTCAATGGTCATGGTCCTGCAGATCCTTGTGTGGCTGATGAGTCTGATCCGGGAGCCACATCTCCAACCAGGCATTCAGCAGGTGATTCAAGAAGGGAAATGGTCCTTTGCCTTGAGATCACTAACATTCCTTTCTTTGGGTCCTTTCCCCTACTTCCTCTTTGAAGAATCACTGCCAACTGTGCATGTTGATGCAGGTGGGTTCCACAGTTTGCTAAGTGCATGCATTAGCTGTTAAAGCTAGAATGTTTGGTTAAGGCAACACGTAATGATATACAGGGCGGACCCCCGTATCCATGGATCTGGTTACCACGTTTCAATTACTTGCGGTTTACCCCATCCGAGCATATTATAGGGAATGTTCCAGAATCAGGGACCAAGAGGCTGCTGGGAAAGTAAGTTTCCCACTTCAGTGAATGGGTTGGCACCTATCTGCGGTTTCGGGTTTCCACAGTATGTCTTGGAACGTATCCCCTGCGGGTACAGGGGGACTACTGTATTTGAATATTCAAATTGCACACTTGGCTGCTCAAAGAGGATGACTTACTTAGATGTAAACCAATGCAGGGGGATGACTGCGTCCTGACTCAACATCTCTTTTAGAATTAGCTTCCCATGCACAACAGGACCAGCCTTGTCTTATTGTGTTAAAATCCCCTATAGTTTCGAAACTTGATACAATCCATTTTAAAAGCATGGAGCTCACATTATTGGTGTAATTATGGATTGATGAGCATCAAGGGCACAGAAACCCCTCAATTTTACAATGAATGTTGAACGGGATACATCCAACAAAGACATCCATTCCTTCTTTCTAATCAAACAGATAAGGAAGAAGAGAATTTGCATGCATATAGTACACACACTACCTTAGAAGTACTGAGCACCCCAATAAAGCACTTTTGTAGTGTAGTCATTTTTGCAATGTGAGGAATATTACAATCAATTTATAAACAGCAAATTCCCACCACCAGCAATGTGGTAATGACCATTTAATCTTTTGGCTTGGCATACAATTTCCCACATTGCGAAAATGCATTTACTCCTATGAAAGTAACAGGTCTATGTTGGCTAAAGAAATACTGAAAGAACTTCCTGAAGAAGTGATGGATGTGGAGGAAAATTCCAATATTTAAACAACATTTTGTGGATACATGAATAGGAAAGGTTTGGAGGAACGCGGGCCAGGAGCAGGCAGGCTGGACTAGATTAGTTTGGGGTTATGTTCAGCATGGACTTGTTGGCCCGAAGAATCTGTTTCTGTGCTGTATGACTCTATGAGAAAGTGAGGACTGCAGATGCTGGAGATCAGAGCTGAAAATGTGTTGCTGGAAAAGCGCAGCAGGTCAGGCAGTATCCAAGGAGCAGGAGAATCGATGTTTTGGGCATAAGCCCTGAATTCCTGAAGAAGGGCTTATGCCCAAAACATCGATTCTCCTGCTCCTTGGATGTATGACTCTATGGCTATGACTCTATAATGGCAGAGGCTGGAAATCAGAAACAGAAACAGAAATTGCTGGAATAGCTCAGCAGTTCTGGCAGCATCTGTGGAGAGAAATCAGAGTTAACGTTTTGGGTCTAGTGACACTTCCTCAGAACTTCCTCAGGTCCATGCTGGCGTTTTTTCTAAAGATGTTACCTCTTCCCAACCTAATATATATTAGCAATTAATTAAGATTTGGTGCCACTACTTTAGTCACTGACTGCAGGGCCAGATTTCCCAAAGGGCAAACAATGTTTCTTGTTGGGAAGACTGGACTCAGGGTTCTCATTTTCTAGTTTGCCTTAATGTTAGAAGTGTTAAAACCTTCAACAGATTGATACCTCTGTTAATAAGGCAGCAACAGGCCATTTTCTCAAACATACAAATATCACACTGTGTTGATCTCACCGCAATTAATTTTGATGATTATTTTTGTAATCCAAGAAATCAGTTGAAAACTCCTGGTAATTGTTTTGTCAGTGTGATGTGTGGAAATATGATCTGCACTTTCTTTTCTAACTCTCCACATGAGTATTATAATTTGGAATGTTGAAACCAGACAGCCATAAGATTTGACACCAGCAGAGTAAATCAGTGGACCTTCCACAGGCTGGGATCTACACTGCAGTTCTAAGAATCATTAGACTGTCAGCCATTACACGCTTCATGATCACCATAATGCAAAGATATTAGTCTTCCTGCCTTCACTTCAAGCAGAGCACTTTTATAAATAAATTTTCAGCAAGCATCTTTGAATTGCAGCAGAACAAATAAACTCCTAGTCATCTAAAGTGACTCTTGACTGAAAATAAAAGCCCTCTTTCGTCTGAAGTCTAAGGCAAAAAGAAAGCACTGTGGATGTGGAAAAGTCTGAGACAGTGACGATGATCAGGGTCAAGCTTTCAGCAGGCCAGGGTGCAAATGTGAAGGGAAAGACAAAGATGGGAGGTGAACATTTGTGGAGGTGATGGGGGGTTCTCAGATGTGGCTGGAGAACTGGTGGGATTGGGGCGTCTTGCCATAGCTTGTTTCACTTTGCAGGGGATGGGATAATGGCCTAGTGGTATTATTGCTGCTGTTAATCCAGAGACCCAGATAATGTTGAACCTTGTCAAGGCAGATGGTGGAACTTGAATTCAATAAATATCTGGAATTAAGAGTCTAATGATGACCGTGAATCCATTGCCAATTGTTAGAGAAAATCCATCAGATTCACTAATGTCATTCAGGGAAGGAAATTTGACACCTTTACCTGGTCTGGCCTACATGTGACTCCAGACCCACAGCAATGTGGTTGACTCTTAACTGCCCCTGGGTAATAAATGCTGGCCTCGCCAGTGAAACTCTCAGCTCATGAATGAATGAACAAAAAAAACTTCGACACTCAGCAGTCTTTCTTGAGATCATTAGACGCCCATTTGATGTCGTCAACTGGCAGGAAGGCTGTCTTCTTACTCCCTATGCAAATGTATGGTGGCCGTCTGAGCCTTGTGTGGTCAAAAGACCATGGGCCCAAAATTGATCATTCTGAATTGACCAACAGCTGAAGGAATCAGGGGCTGACAGAAAATTGCACAAACTAAATAAAATAGTGCTCAGCACCTACCGACTGCAGGGAGCAGTGGAAATCACGATCAAAGATGTTGCGAAGGTTCAAGGGAAATCAGTTACAACTAGTCTGAGGGCTGTGTATTGGAGAAGTGTCGATCAGACATTTTGGCAACTTGACTGCCTGAATATGTGCACTTTATACCTCCAGCATGGCAACAGTGAAGGCTGTTGCGTGACCCCAATGGATAATTTGAACACAGTACATGACCCCATTCGTGAAAGGTCACAGAACATTCTGGAAGGGCAGGAGCTAGGCCCGATAGAACACTCACCTGGATGCTAGTTCCCCAATAAAGATTCAGTGAAGATGCAGCAAAGACTCGGCCTGAGGTTATGTGGGGCGTGAGAAAAGTTATGGATCAAAGAAAAAAATCAACTTAAGTCAACAAAAGTGGTGTGCAGGCTAAGTAGGTTCGTCATGGGAAATGCAGGTTTATAGGATAGGGTAGGGGGATGGATCTGGATAGGATGCTCTTCAGAGGGTCAGTGTGCAATCGATGGATTGATTGGCCTGCTTCCGCTATAGGGATTCTATAACTCTATCAAAACCAACAAGCTAAGATATTGACCTGCCACAATCTAACGGAATGGTAAAAGGAACTGATGCAGACTGTTGGGTGGATTTCAAAGGGGAAGAATATAAGGAGCAGAAGTTTAATCACTGCAAAAGATTTACAAGATACCAAGCAACAAGTTGCCCTTTCAATGCTAACGACCTCTTTAAGGGTAATTTTCCATGGCATATGCACTTTGCTTGGGCTCTTTAGAAACAATCTCATTATCAAGCTCATCCATAACAGTCTAGTTCCAGACAGGATTCACCCTGCTGTTAATGCTGTCCAATTTTAAGGTTTAATTGAATCAAATGAATGATGATGCAATCAAATCAGATTCCCTCTTAATGAACCATTTTGCTGAAGGACAGATTGCACGAGCAGTGGGTCCAGTTGTGCAGACTTATATCAGCGACGTACAGACTGTAAAAGTGACTAATGAGTGTGGGGGCCTATTTAGCTTGAAATGTCGCTACTTCATACCTTTTGTTAATGTTTCAGGAGCACTCAGAGAGCTCCAAAAGGCATGTGTAACTGCTTTTTTTATTCATTGATGGTACATGGGCATCACTGACCAGGCTAGAATTTATTGCTCATTCCTAATTATCAAGAGGCTAGTTAATAGTCAACCCATTGTTGTGGATCTGGAGTCACATGTGAACCAGACTGTGTAAGGATGGCAGATTTCCTCCCGTGAAGGAGACTAGTGAATCAAATAGGTTTGTATGTCAATCGACAATGGTCACATGGCTGCCGTTAGACAAGCTTTGTAATGCAGATTTTTATTGGATTCAAATGTCACCATCTTCCATAATGAGGTTCAACTTCATATGCCCAGAACAGGAGCCTGGGTACCTGGTTTACTAGCCCAGTGAGATTAGCGCTATGTCACCACCTCCTCATAGACTGTACTCTATGGGCTTCAAGTGGGCCCAAGTGCTCAGGCTGGATCAGCTTCTTTTCTGGAGAGTGCTGTTCAACATTAATTAATGAAAGAGTCTATGCCGATTTTCTCCTATGTCGCACATGGTCCATTGGTTGACATTGTGCCTCTACCACGTGCCAAGTTAGATTAGTTTACCTCAGAAAGGTGGAATTTAAATTCAATACAAATCTGGAATTAAGAATCTAATGATGACCATAAATCCTTTGTCAATTGTCAGAAAAAACAATCCGGATCATTAATGTCCTTTAGGGAAGGAAATCTGCCATCCTTTACCAGGTCTGGCCTACATTTGACTCCCGACCCACAGCAATCTGGTTGACTCTTAACTGCCCTCTGGGCAATTGGGGGTTGGCAATAAATGCATACTCAGCCAGCGTTGCCCTTGACCTGTGCAAGAATAAAATAAAGACAAGAGATCGAAGCTAAGACTTTCCTGATCTGTGAGGCTTCAAGTTGCCATGATGTTAGTCACAAAGTCAATTGCCCTTGAAGCTAACAAGAAGGTTTAGCTACATTTGTAATTAAACACTCCCCTGCTCTGTGAAACCCACTTGTGTGCAGAGGCTGCCCAATCTATCCATCACTGAAGTGGTTTAGCTGCTGTGATGCTTACAGTGCAGCAGATGCTGTCACAGCAGGATTGTACTCCTTGGAATTTAGAAGGTTATGCATAATTTGATCAAAGTTTTTGGATATTAAGAAAAACTATTGGGATAGATAAAGATCAGCTGGTTGGGAAGTTTATGACGAGGGGACTTTGTCTGAAAATGAGAGGCAGATCTTACAGGAGAGATATCAGGAAAACCTCCATCACACTAAGCTTGGTAGAAGTTTGTGATTCTCTTTTTGTAAACAGTAATTGATGCTTGACCAACTGTTAGTTTTAAAAGCAAGATTGTCAGACTTTTCTTGATTGAAAGTTTTATACAACATAAGAACAGAAGGACTAGGAGCAAGAGTAGGCCGTCTGACCTTTCAAGCTTGCTCCACCTTTCAATAAGATCATGGCTGATTTCCTCATGGCCTCAGCTCCACTTACCCATCCTCTCACCATAACCCTTAATTCCCTTATTGTTGAAAAAATTATCTACCTTACCTTTAAAAACATTTACTGAGGAAACCTCAACTAATTCACTAAGCAGGGAATTTCACAGATTCACAACTCTCTGGGTGAACTCTCTACTTCTATCTTATCTATACTCTTCCTAATTTTATATGTTTCTATGAGATCCCCCCTCATTCTTTGAAATTCCAAAGAATATAATCCCAGTTTACTCAGTGTCTCCTCATAAGCCTACCCCCTCAACTCTGGAATCAACCTGGTGAACTTCCTCTGGTGCCAGTGTACCCTTTCTCAAGTAAGGACACCAAAACTGCACACAGTACTCCAGGTGTGGCCTCACTATCGATGTCCCTTTTAAGGAATATAGATTTTGTTCACAGGTCAAATATGAGCTCATTGAATGGCGGAACTGATTGAAGTCCTTAAATGGAACCCTCCTGTTCTTCAGTAAAGGTGGAGAAATAAATCTTGCTCATCACCTTGTGGGTCGACCACAGAATTGATGGACCGTGATGCTTGCAGAAGGATTTGTCAAAATTTAAAATTAAACATCACCTGGAAAATCCATTCTTGTTTTGTGCTGCCCAGTCCATTGCTAAAGGCTGTTGACATTGTGATAGATTCCATGACTACTCAAGTCCCAAGTTTTTCAAGTAGTGGACATAATCTTGGCTTTTTCTCAAAACATTCTGAGCTTCACCAGTGATTCAAATGGCTAAGGTTAAGCTATACCTCATAGACTGGTGAGATTCTAGGTTCAATATGTATTTGAAACTGAACCTAATCCAGTTTGGGCAATGACAGGCCATAAGATTGAGGTTAGGGCTCTTTGGATTGGAGGAGGGGCATTGGTAGGTAGAAAGCAACAAAGGCACAAAGACTAATTTGTGGGATTAACCAACTAATTTCCACAGTGCAGGCAGAGATAAGGTGAGCTGAGAGGCATCATTCTTTGTTTTATTATTCTGTGGCAAATGGAATTTGGTGGGTGGGAGAATGTGAACTCACCCACTCTGGATCTGCAAAAGGCAAAATGTAACATCTTTGTTATTGTGACATTCCAGAAGCTGTGGAGTTAGGTAGACAGGTACGGAAATCACCAAAGATCAGTGTGAGGGTGCAGAGAAATAATTTTACATGTTATTTACACATGGTTTCACTTAACCTACTCTCCATCCAAAGACACTGATCATCATTTGAATATGAAAGCATTTTGAAAGACTTCTACCTTCATTAGACTTTAGTTAATGGTGATGCAAAATGCTCATTAAAGGATTGTCTATTGTGTAGGGTAGATACCATCATGGCATTTACACTGAAGAGTCAACACTGACATTCTCGTGCTGTACTGAGGGAGTGCATCACTATTGGAGGTACTGTCTTTCAGATAAGACAGTAAAGCGATGCTCTGTCTGTCCTCTTAAGTAGATCTGAAAGGTCCCACTGCACTATTTCAAAGAAGAGTATGGGAGTTATCCTCAGTACTGATATTTATGTCTCGATCAATGTTACATGAAAACAGGTTTTCCTATTCATTCAGGGGATATGTACATCACAAGAATAGGGCAACATTTATTAACCATTTCTAATTGCCTTTGAGAAGGTAGTGATGAGCTGCCTTCTTGAACCATTGCAATGTCAGGACATCATTACAGTGCTGTTTATGCAAGCTTCTTACGCTTCGTGGCACAGTGGGTCAGTGTTTAGCACTGCTGCCTCACAATGCCAGGGACTTGGATTTAATTCCAGCCATGGGGACTGTCTGTATGGAGTTTGAACATTCTCCACATGGGTCCCTGCTGGGTGCTCCAGTTTCTTCCCACAGTCCAAAGGTGTGCAGGTTAGGTGGATTGACTATGCCAAATTGCCCATAGCTTTCAGGTGTAGGTTAGGTACATTAGCCATGGGGGATGCAAGGTTATAGGATAGGGGTCTGGGTGGGATGCTCATTAGAGGGTCAGTATGGACTTATTGGGCCAAATGGCCTGTTTCCACACTGTAGGGATTCTATTGAAATTTTCTAATTTTCAACTTTAGAAATATTTCATTGATTGTAAATTGCTTTGAGATAGCAGTGATTATGAAAGGCACTACATAGATGCATGTCTTCCTCCTTTTTATTCACTCGGGGATGTGGGAGTCACTGGTTGGGCCAGCATTTATTGCCCATCCCTAGTTGCCCCTTGAGAAGGTGGGGGTGAGCTGCTTTCTTGAACTGCTGCAGTCCACCTACCGCAGATTGACCCACAATGTCATTAGGGAGAGAATTCCAGGATTTTGAGCCAGCAACAATGACGAAACAGTGATATATTTCAAAGTCAGGCTGGTGAGTGACTTGGAGGTGAACTTGTAGGGGGTGGTTCTCCCATGTAGCTGCTGCCCTTGTCCTTCTGGACAGAAGTGGTCATGAGTTTGGAAGGCACTGTCTAAGGACTTTTGATGAATTTCCGCAGCTCTTCTTTTATTTTTGTTCTGTAATAATTGGTCTCCACGGGGAGAATGCGGGTAAGTGGAGTTGAAATGCCCATCAGCCATGATTGAATGGCGGTGTGGACTCGATGGGCTGAATGGCCTTACTTCCGCTCCTATGTCTTATGGTCTTATGGTCTTATATGTAGGCTGCATCGGGTCTGTATGTTTGCATAAACGTCTGAATAATCTCAGGAAAATCATGTCATGCAGTTTTAAAGTGCAGCAAAACATTACAACACTGCAGAACCAGCTCGTAGACTTCAGTGCTTGAGCAGGTTGTACCATTCAGTACCAGGGAATGGGAGGGACTTCTCCTTGTCATCAGACCTCCAGGATTCAAGTTGAGTCATTCACCTCCAGGCTGTCGTTGGCAGTGATTGGTTGACACATTTGCCTAGATAACTGTCATTATAATACAAAAATAGTGATTCACAGAATGCTAACCACAGGAAAAGCTGCAGTAACTTGCCAAAACCTCTTTGACAATCTGCTACATGTACGTGAAATTACCATCAAGCTCCACAGCTGGAGGCATGCCATGTTGTCTTACTTTTGACTTGCTTTTCCCTCATCGTGACTGGGTCAAAATCCTGGAACATCCTCCCAAAAGTCCTCTATGTAGTATAATGAGAATGAAGATGTTAACTTTACAAGAGTGCTGAAATAGCACTATCTATTAGAATATAAATAAATTGTTTAGGGGACCTATTGAGAGTCTAGCAATAGTTACTTTTAGATAAGATAAAGGCAGAAATGCAGTGGATAGTCAATCCAGCTAAGTAGAGCAGCCTCAAGAGTGAAATACAGCCACCGACCTCTGAGAGCCCTTGTATGGCAGAGTGCATGAGGAGGGTACAGAACAGCCTTGAGTACTCAGAACTATCACATTCCATGGAGATGGCAGCATTAGCACAAATCCTTGTAGGAGCACCTTCACTTCATTACTGTAGTGAATCGAGGAGAGTGCAGGTCTCCTCAAGGGCAGCCCAGGACAGGCAGTAAGTGCCAAGGAATCCTGTGGCCCTCAATAGCAGCAGCCTGCATTGATACAAAGCACCTTCAATGTGGCAAAACCTCTTAAGACACCTCCCAGGAGGATAATCAAACACGGTTTGATACCAAGCTGCAATAAGAAGACATTAGAGGAGGCTTAATCGAAAGTGACAGGTTTTCAGGAACATCTAAAAGGAAGGGATTGCAGGACCCAGCTCACACCAACCACAGATAAATTAAAATTGGAAATGCATAATTATTCCAAATTGGACGGATTGGGGAACATTCCCTCTGATCCTTCCTTTACCTGTGCGGACCTTCAAAGTCCATGTACAACAGTGGCTTCTGGAAGCATGACCATCAATGTGTGTGGGATTTCCCAGCTGCATTGGGTGCAGACGGGCTGGAGGAGGTAGTGATGAGGCAGTGGAGGGAGTGAATATAGAGATGAGAATCTTACAATTGAACTGAGAGAGAGGGGGAATGCAAATCACATCCCATAATATGCGTATATAAATAAAGGTGATACATTTTAAGAATGCGCTAAAGTGCTGTGTCAATGCAGGTCCTTTCTTGTTCTGTCAATTGACATCCTTCACTTTAAAACAAACAAAAGTAATCAATGCCTAAGTAAAGGTAATAGTTTTCATATATTTCCTGTCAATACTTACAATTTTATATCCATGTTATGAGTTGCTGCCTCCAGCATTGCGTACGGTACTCAACCATGAAATTAGATTTGCCGTGTTTTGTTTACAAAGCAATTATATTCTAATAAATAACCTGACCAAGATAGACATTCAAAAATTCCCAGACATCAACACAACTGCATAGAATGATCAAAATGATGTGGCGCTTACAAGTGAATCATTACACACATTCCAAACATGGACAAAATAGCTGAGCTGGGGAAGGGATGGCCTACTGGTTATCACTAGACCTATTAATCCAAACATTCAGCTCATGCTTTGGGGCTCTGGGTTCAAATCCCATTGTGGCATTTGAATTCAAGAAAGTGTCTGGAAGTAAGGGTCTAATAATGACCACAAAGCATTGTTGATTGCCAGGAAAAACCCATCTGGATTCGCTAATGTCCTTTAAGGAAGGAAATCTGTCATCCTTACCTGGTCTGATCTCCAAACCCACAGCACTGAGATTGACTCTTAACTGCCCTCTGAAAAATTCCATGAAACGAGGCAAAAAAGAATTCCTGATTTTGTAATGAGAATCGTGGAGAGGAAATTTGACTTTGGTTTTACATACTGATTCCTGATGAAGGGCTTATGCCTAAAATGTCAATTCTCCTGCTCCTCCGATGCTGCCTGACCTGCTGTGCTTTTCCAGCACCACACTCTCGACTCTGATCTCCAGTATTTGCAGTCCTCACTTCCTCCCTGTTACATACTGCTCCTAAATTTACTTTTCCAATGATTTCAATGGGAACGTTGGGCTGGACATTTAATGGTGACTAGATCGATATCATCTGTCTGGTAGACTTATCCTCAAATCTCCATTTGAACAGCCAACTTTCACACTCACAATTCTCTGTTTCCAACTCTTCAGCACCTTAATCTCTGATCCTCATCCAAACTTATTCCCCGCCAATTAAAATTCTACACATTGAATCTAAACCAGGTGGCATAAAGCAGGAAGTGTACATTGGATTTCAATCATGTTCTGATATTTAGTTAGGTTGCTAAGGACAGCTGAGATTAAATGAGAAATTACAGAGGCAGTCAGAAACACAGTGAAAGAAAACAAATTATTTCTTGTTCATAAAATTTATTATATTGATGCATTTCTGAAAGAATGAGACTCTACATTCATGAAATTGAGTTTTTAACTTCTGGAGTTTGTTTGGCCTTATCACCCCATTGGCATTCATCTACTCTTGAATGCACCAGCCCCTTTTTGTGCTGTGCAAAGTGGAGAACCCATAGACAAAGATCTCAAATTCATACCACCGAGTCCCTTTCAAAGCCTAGTCTATCACCTAATGGTGGAGCTCTATATCCCTGATAACAACTTCTGCATTTAGCTGCATGAGTGCTCGATGACCAAAGGATTACAAGATATAGGAGCACAATTAAGCCATTCAGCCCATTGAGTCTGGTCCATCATTCGATCATGGCTGATATTTTTCTCAATTCCATTCTCCTGCCTTCTTCCTGTAGCCTTTGGGTCACCTCACCAAACAAGAACATATCGACATCTGTCTTAAAGACACTCAATGACTTGATCTCCACAAGTTTCTGTGCCAATGAGTTCCAGAGCTTCACCACCCTCTGGCTGAATAAATTCTTCTTCATCTGCAGTATGAGGCTTTCAAGCCAGATAGTTCAGGGGTAATTGTTAAGGGTTAATCAGCAATTGATGGAAAATACATGAAAACCGAGAAGTGAATAAAAGCCGCCTGTATTGACTGGAAGGTAACCATAGTGACCATGCCTTATAATGGAAACGGACTATTTTATAGTGATACCTGAATTTGTTTGTTATCACCCAAGCACAGATGAATGCTTAGGAAAGCACTCAGGAATGACAATACAGCACATAATATCAGATTCAAAATAATACTAATTTGGGAACATTTTCCAGCCTTGGGAAAGATTTCACCATTGGACTGGGGCTAGTGAGACCAGCATTGTGGAAACTGAGATATAACTCCAAGTGCCCTCTATCACCCAGGAAACCGCAATGGGCAGAAGGCAGTGAGATTCATTGTGGAATATGTCTTAAGCAGTTTAAGTGAATAGATTTATTAAATAGTTTGCAAATATCTGAATAGATTAAATTGATAAATTTGGGTTCATATCAAAGCAAATGCGTTTTCTTGTATTCATTTTGATCAGACCTTACAGAACTCTTTAGGTACTTTCAGCCTAAAAATACACTATCTCAGCTTCGTTCAGGTCCCCATCATCTTTCTAAACTCCATCGAATATCGACACAGAGCATTCAAACGCTCCTCATATGACAAGCCCTTCATTGCGCTGATCATTCTTGTAAATGTCCTCTGGACCCCTGTCCAATGCTCGCATATTCTTCCTCAGAATGCTCTCAATATCCCAAATGTGGTCTGATCAGAGCCTTACATAGACTCAGAAGTACATCCCTGCTCTTGTATTCTAGCCTTTTGAAAATAAATGCTAACATTAACTACCAACTGAACTTGCATGTTAACCTTAAGAGAATCTTGAAATAGGATTTCCAAGTCCCTCTGTGCTTCAGATTTCTGAAGCTTTTCCTGTTTAGAAAATATGCCTATATACTTCCTATCAAAGTGCATAACCTCAAATGTTGACACTTTGTACAAAGAAGTGGGAGATGGAATACATTCTCCTAGTTTGTCCAAATCCTTCTGCAACCTGTCTACATCCTCAGCACTACCTGTCCCTCTATTTATTTTTGTGTCATCTGAAAACTTAGCAACAATGTCTTCAGTTTCTCTAATCAGATCACTAATGTACAATGTGATTAGTTGTGGTCTCAACATGGACTCCTGTGGAACTCCACTAGTCACCTGTTGCCCTCCTGAAAGAAATCCCTTTATCCATACCTTCTGCCAGTTAGCCAATCCTCTATCTGTGCCAAAACCTTGCCCCTAACACCATGGCTTCTTATTTTATTTAGCAGCCTCCTGTGAGACACTTTGGCAAAAGCCTTCTGGAATTCCAAATAGATTACATCCATTGGCTCTCTTTTGTCTAATTTGCTCATTACCTCCTCAAAGAATTCTAACAGCTTTTTCAGGTATGACCTCCCCTTGATGAAGCCATGATGACACAGCCCTATTTTACCATGCACTTCCAAGTATTCTGCAATCTCATTCTTAATAATGAACTTTAAAATCTTACTGATGACTGAGGTCAGGCTTACCAACCTGTAGTTTCCTATCTTCTGCCTCCCTCCCTTCTTAAATAGGGGATATTACATTAGCCATTTTCCAGTCCTCCAACACCCTCCCTGACTCCAGTGATTCCCAAAAGATCACCACCAAAGCCTCCTCTCCTCAGCGATCTCCTTCAGAACCCTGGTAGTCCATCTGGTGGTAATTTATCCATCTTCAGTTCTTTCAGCCTCCCCAGTGCCTTTAATTCGGTAATGGCCACTTCACTCATCTTCCCCCCACCCCCCCTGAACTATCTTGAATTTCTGGTATGCTGCTGGTGTCTTCCACTGTGAAAATTGATGCTAAGTGCTCCTTTAATTCTTCTGCCATTTCTTTGTTCCCCATTACTACTTCTCCAGCCTCATTTTCCAGTGATCCAATGTCCAGTCTTACCTTCCTCTTACCTCTTGCCTCTTACACATCTAAAAGAAATTATGCAAATTTCTTTTATATTACTCGCCAGCTTGCTCTTGTATTCCATCTTTTCCCCCTTATTGCTTTTATAATTACCCTCTGCTGGTTTATAAAGGTTTCCTGGTCCTCTGGCTTCCCACTAATCTTCACCACATTGGATGCATGCCTTTTGATTTTATGCTGTTCCTGATTTCCCTAGTCAGCCATGGTTACCTTGTACTCCCTTTAGTATGTTTCTTCTTCTTTGAGATGAATTTCTGCTGTGTCCTGAATTACCCTCAGAAACTCCTGCTATTGCTGCTCCTCCGTCTTCCTTGCTAGGCTCCCCTTCCAATCAACTACCCTGAATTACCCCCTGGTCAGCTCCTCCCTCATGTCTTTGTACTTACCTTTTACTCATTTGTAATACCGTTACAACTGAATTTAGCTTTCCCTCTCAAACTGCAAGGTGATTCTATCATATTATGGTCACTGCCCCCTTGGGGTTCCATCACACTAACCTTTCTAATCAAATCTGCCTCATCAGAAATCCAGAATTGTCTTTTCTCTAGTGGATAGTAACACAAGCTGCTCCAAAAAAAACCATACTCCATGAAACCTTTCGTCGCTAGTCCAATAGCCTCAATAATCACAGTAGTTTGGTGGACTGGTACGACATTCCATGAATTCCCTTTTTAGAGATCTGTTACCAACATCAGGGAGGAGCACTTGTTGTCGTTACTGACTTTGGCCTCTATGTGATTCCAAACCCAGAGCAAAATGGTTGACTCTTAACCAACCTCTGACTTTCTAAGTATAACTCTTGGTTGCATTCATACAGGTGGCTCATCATCATCTTCTCATGGAAAATTGGGGAACAGCGACAAACACAGCGACAAGACGCCTACGTCGAACGAATTAAAACAAACAATTACGCCACGATAATGATGAGCACTCTAAGCCTCACTGCTATTATTAGCATAAAATCCAGTCCATTATCTTTCCCGCAAGAAGTTTATAAATTCTCTGGAGCACGCCCACAGTCCCAGCAACAGTTTCCGTGCAGGAATGTGCAGAATGTTACCATTAAATTCGACAATTCCCGTAAGACATGTCATACCTGTGACTCATTGTAAAATGAATTATAGGTATTTAGTCAGCTGCAAATTGAGAATGAGTCAGAGAGTTTTAAACAACAAAGATAAGGATTCTGTATTAACAACTGTAGTTGTGATTTGGTAGGAAAAGAGCAAGAGGGTGAGATGCTGGCTTGACGACATCCTGTCTTAGGTGAACACTGTTGCAGATGGCCTTGCAAGATGTCCTCAAGCTGACAGTAGACTGGCTTTGGGATGAATAATCTTGACATGAGCACCAGTGATCTGGGCTGGCAGACAAGGACATTTGGCAGAATGGCAGATGATGGGAGATTGAACAATATCACCATGAAAGCAGAGAGCTAGCTATGCTCCATGAAATCTCTGGTCGCTAGTCCAGTAGCCTCAGTAATCACAGTAGTTTGCTGGACTGGGTATGAGAGCCTCAGTGGTATCCACAGCCACGATAACAACAGTTCTCAAGCCTCAGTCTGAGCTTCCAAATCCAGGGGCTGGCCACCATTTGCATGCCAGAAAGGATAAGCTTCCAGCTCATGCAGTGATAGAGTTAGAGAGTCATACAGCATGGAAACAGATCCTTCGATCTGACCACCATCCCAAACTAAACCAGTCTCAACTGCCTGCTCCTGGCACATATCCTTCCAAACATTTCCTATTCATGAGGGGAGTCCTATTCCAGGTTGGAGCTGGTCTCCTCATGCTCCTTGACAGTGATAGTTGCTAAGCCTGCCAATGCTCCAAGCCTATCAGTCTTTTCCGATATTTCACCCCATCAAATTTGGCATCTGGATCCTCTGCAATAGAAGTCATCTTTATCCTCAGGGACCTGGTACACACATTATCCCCTAGCAGTCCCCAAGTCCGACTGCAGCCCTGTGTCCAATGTGAAACTTGGCTGCCACAGATCCCAAATTATAACAGAAATTACACTTCAGAAAGTGCTTCACTGGCTGTGGCTTGTTTTGGGATGTCCTAAGTTGGAAGATGTGACGTACTGGCAAGTTTATTTCTGATAAACATCTCGGTTGATATCTTGTACAACTCAAGGTCAGAGGGCAAAGCCATTAACTGAACGTAAAGAACCTGCAGTGATGGAGCTATGTTTGACACTACTGAAACTTTCTCCTTTAGCTCAGGAGGCACACATAGAATTGTTGAATTGTCTGAATGCTCAGCAATGTCTGGGCCCGGAGCCAAGCAGCAAAAGCGTCTTCACTTCATTGACTGGTCAGAATGACTGAAACCACTCAGTCAGATGCTATCAAATGTCGTTGACATTTCTGACTTTGATTTTAAAATCAGTCAGCAACAAAGGTGTTGTGCTCAACAATGCACGTGCCCAAGATAACCATTTAATGGCAGCGGGCCACAGACACACTGGTTCAATCACTTCTGTTGAATTACGAGAATACAAGCATGCCATTGTTCCCAGTGGTGACCCAGGACAAACGGTTCCTGCAGGCTGCATGGTTTCAGAGTAACAGAGTTGTAGCTCACGCGTATCTTGCCCAAGTCAGGCTCTTTATCCGACTGTGTAAGTGCTCCTCATGGGTAAATCAGAGGCAATTTTCCTGTCAAGGTGAGGCAGGATATGTCTGGATAAATACTGGATTGAAGCTTGGCTGTCTGGCAGAAAGCAAAGAATGGGATAAAAGGGTCTTTCTCAGGATGGCAGCGATGACATGTGGTGTTTTGCAAGACTTAGTGTTGGGACCACAGCTTTTGACTTTATACATTAATGATCTAGATGAAGGAACTGAGGGCATTCTAGCTAAGTTTGCAGATGGTGGAAAGATAGATAGAGGGACAGGTAATATTGAGGAGGCAGGGAGGCTGCAGAAGGACTTGGACAGTGGGAAAAGAAGTGGCAGATGGAGTGCAATGTGGGAAAGTGTAAGGTCATGCACTTTGGTAAGAAGAACAGAAACATGGATTATTTTCTAAATGTGGAGAAAATTCAAAAGACTGAAGTGCAAAAAGACTTGGGAGTTCTAGTCCAGGATTCTCTCAAGGTAAACTTGTAGGTTGAGTCAGAAGTTAGGAAGACAAATACAATGATGGTATTTATTTTGAGAGGACTTAAATATAAAAGCAGAGATGTACTTCTGAGGCTCTATAAGGCTCTGGTCAGACTGCATTTGGAGTAGCATATGCAGTTTTGAGCCCCATATCTCAAGAAGGCATTGGCCTGGGAGTGGGTTCAAAGGAGGTTCACGAGAATGTTCTCAGGATTGAAAAGCTTAATATATGAGGAATGTTTGAGGACCCTGGGTCTATACTCAATTGAGTTTAGAAAGATGAGGGGGGACCTAATTGAAATTTGTAGAATACTGAATGGCCTGGACAGAGTGAATGTTGGGAAGATGATTCCATTGGTAGGAGAGACTAGGGCCCAAGGCAACAGCCTTAGAGTAAAGGGAAGACCCTTTATAACAGAGTTAAGGAGAAACTTCTTCAGCCAGAGAGTGGTGACTCAATAGAATTCGCTGCTATGGAGGCTGGGTCATTGAGTATATTTAAGACAGAGATAGATACATTCTTGATTGTCAAGGGGATCAAGGGTTATTGGGAGAAAGTAGGAGAGTGGGGTTGAGAAACTTATTAGGTTGGGTCCAAGTTGCCTCCTTCTTCAAGGACCGCAATTCCCCCCCCGACGTGGTCGACGATGCCCTCCACCGCATCTCTTCCACTTCCCGCTCCTCCAACCGCCACCAGGACAGAACCCCACTGGTCCTCACCTACCACCCCACCAATCTCCATGTACAGCGCATCATCCGCCGTCATTTCCACCACCTCCAAACGGACCCCACCACCAAGGATATATTTCCCTCCCCTCCCCTATCAGCTTTCCGTAAAGACCACTCCCTCCGTGACTCCCTCGTCAGATCCACACCCCCCACCAACCCAACCTCCACTCCCGGCACCTTCCCCTGCAACCGCAGGAGGTGCAAGACTTGCGCCCACTCCTCCCCCCTCACCTCCCTCCAAGGCCCCAAAGGAAACTTCCATATCCGCCACAGATTCACCTGCACCTCCACACACATCATCTATTGCATCCTCTGCACCCGATGTGGCCTCCTCTATATTGGGGAGACAGGCCGCCTACTTGCGGAGCGTTTCAGAGAACACCTCTGGGACACCCGGACCAACCAACCCAACCACCCTGTGGCTCAACACTTCAACTTCCCCTCCCACTCCACCAAGGATATGCAGGTCTTTGGACTCCTCCATCGCCAGACCACAACAACACGACGGTTGGAGGAAGAGCGCCTCATCTTCCGCCTAGGAACCCTCCAACCACAAGGCATGAACTCGGATTTCACCAGTTTCCTCATTTCCCCTCCCCCCACCTTGTCTCAGTCAAATCCATCGAACTCAGCACCGCCTTCCTAACCTGCAATCTTCTTCCTGACCTCTCCGCCCCCACCCCAGTCTGACCTATCATCCTCACCTTGACCTCTTTCCACCTATCACATTTCCGACGCCCCTCCCCCAAGTCCCTCCTCCCTACCTTTTATCTTAGCCTGCTGGACAAATTTTCCTCATTCCTGAAGAAGGGCTTATGCCCGAACGTCGATTCTCCTGTTCCCTGGATGCTGCCTGACCTGCTGCGCTTTTCCAGCAACACATTTTCAGCTTGAGAAACTTATCAGCCATGATTGAATGGCAGAGCAGACTCAATGGGTTGAGTGGCCTAATTTCAGCTCCTATGTCTTATGGTCTTGCTGGCTGTCCATTGTGAGCCCACGATAAGAGCAGAATCATGAACAGAAACCAGAAATTGATGAAAAGCTCAACAAGTCTGGCAGCATTTGTCGGGAGAAAGCAGAGTTAATATTTTGGATCCAGTGATCCTTCTTCAGAATAGAATCATTATGGGAAGATTCATCGATCCAAAAACCAACAACTAGGGGTGAGGCCGCATGTGGAATATCCCCACAATCAAGTACCTCCCACTGTACTCAGCAGCATTGCTGAAGAGGCACGGGAGACTGCTGCTGCTGGGAGGACAGCCACTAGACTCCCAGGATTGTGGGGTGACTCAGGCCACAGACAAATATGAGGGAAGGGAGGATTTGCTGGGTGAGTGGTCACAGTCAGAAGGGGCAGGGTTTCAGGAAAGAGCTCTCAGTGGGTTTCCCCATCTCCAATATCCAATCCATTTAACAGCCACAGAGTGCCTATTATTAAGAGATGCACAGAAATGACAATGTGACTGCATAATTCTGATTGCCATGCATTCTGCATGGTGGAAGGCTGCCTGCAGCTGGGTTAATGCCAGCAGAAGTGGTCTGATAACCTAATGATGTCAATGGTTGGCCATGTTAGGGGAACAATTGGTGACTGGGTGGGAAGGTAGGCCGTGGTCTTTCCTTCCCAAAACTTACTCCAAACAGAGGTAGTACTGTATATTGGTACTTAGAGTCATAGAGTCATAAAGATGTACAGCATGGAAACAGACCCTTCAGTCCAACCTGTCCACACCAACCAGATATCCCAACCCAATCTAGTCCCACCTGCCAGCACCCGGCCCATATCCCTCCAAACCCTTCCTATGCATATACCCATCCAAATGCCACTTAAATATTGCAATTGTACCAGCTTCTACCACTTCCTCTGGCAGTTCATTCCATACACGTACCACCCTCTGCGTGAAAAAGTTGTGCCTTAGGTCTCTTTTATATCTTTCCCCTCTCACCCTAAACCTATGGCCTCTAGTTCTGGACTCCCCGATCCCAGGGAAAAGACTTTGTCTATTTATCCTATCCATGCCCCTCATAATTTTGTAAACCTCTATAAGGTCACCCCTCAGCCTCTGACCTTCCAGGGAAAACAGCCCCAGCCTGTTCAGCCTCTCCCTATAGCTCAAATCCTCCAACCCTGGCAACATCCTTGTAGATCTTTTCTGAACCCTTTCAAGTTTCACAACATCTTTCCAATAGGAAGGAGACCAGAATTGCACACAATATTCCAACAGTGGCCTAACCAATGTCCTGTACAGCTGCAATATGACCTCCCAACTCCTGTACTCAATACTCTGACCAATAAAGGAAAGCATACCAAACGCCTTCTTCACTATCCTATCTACCTGTGACTCCACTTTCAAGGAGCTATGAACCCGCACTCCAAGGTCTCTTTGTTCAGCAACACTCCCTCGGACCTTACCATTAAGTGTATAAGTCCTGTTAAGATTTGCTTTCCCAAAATGCAGCACCACGCATTTATCTGAATTAAACTCCATCTGCCACTTTTCAGCCCATTGGCCCGTCTGATCAAGATCCTGTTGTAATCTGAGGTCACCCTCTTCGCTGTCCACTACACCTCCAATTTTGGTGTCATCTGCAAACTTACTAACTGTACCTCTTATGCTCGTATCCAAATCATTTATGTAAATGACAAAAAGTAGAAGGCCCAGCACCGATCCTTGTGGCACTCCACTAGTCACAGGCCTCCAATTTGAAAAACAACCCTCCACCACCACTCTCTGTCTTCTACCTTTGAGCCAGTTCTATATCCAAATGGCTCGTTCTCCCTTTATTCCATGAGATCTAACTTTGCTAATCAGTCTCCACTAGGGAACCTTGTCGAATGCCTTACTGAAGTCCATATAGATCACATCTACTGCTCTGCCCTCATCAATCTTCTTTGTTACTTCTTCAAAAAACTCAATCAAGTTTGTGAGACATGATTTCCCACGCACAAAGCCATGTTGACTGTCCCTAATCAGTCCTTGCCTTTCCAAATACAGGTACATCCTGTCCCTCAGGATTCCCTCCAACAACTTGCCCACAACTGAGGTCAGGCTCACTGGTCTGTAGTTCCCTGGCTTGTCTTTACCGCCCTTCTTAAACAGTGGCACCACGTTTGCCAACCTCCAATCTTCCAGCACCTCACCTGTGACTATCGATGATACAAATATCTCAGCAAGAGGCCCAAGCAATCACTTCTCTAAATTCCCACAGTGTTCTTGGGTACACCTGATCAGTTCCTGGGGATTTATCCACCTTTAACCGTTTCAAGACATCCAGCACTTCCTCCTCTGTAATCTGAACATTTTGCAAGATGTCACCCTTCATCGGGAATAGATGCAGGGTGCCTGCAGATTGGAGAGATTGGAAAGATTAATGAGAAAGTAGCATAAAGTGCAATAGGTGAATTAGGGGTGGAGATGGAGGTGATAGGTCAGAGAGGAGGGTGGGGAAAGGTAGCAAAGAGTACAGTGGGTGAATGGGGTGGGGATGAAGGTGATAGGTCAGAGAGGAGGGTGGAGTGGATAGGTGGAAAGGAAGATAGGTAGGTAGGACAGGTCATGGGGACGGTGCTGAGCTGGAAGTCTGAAGCTGGGGTGAGGTGAGGAAACTGGTGAAATCCACATTGATGCCCTGGGGTTGAAGTGTTCCGAGGCAGAAGATGAGGCGTTCTTCCTCTAGGTGTCGAGTGGTGAGGGAGCGGCGGTGGAGGAGGCCCAGGACCTGCATGTCCTTGGCAGAGTGGGAGGGGGAGTTGAAATTTTGGGCCACAGGGCGGTGGGGTTGATTGGTGCGGGTGTCCTGGAGATGTTTCCTAAAGCGCTCTGTTAGGAGGTGTCCAGTCGCCCCAATGTAGAGGAGATCGCCGTCCTCATGACCTGTCCTACCTGCCTATCTTTCTTTCCACCTATCCACTCCACCCTCCTCTCTGACCTATCACCTTCAGCCCCACCCCCATTCACCCATTGTACTCTTTGCTACCTTCCGCCACCCTCCTCGCTGACCTATCACCTCCATCCCCACCCCTAATTTCTCCTATTGCACTTTATGCTACTTTCTCCCCACCCCCACCCCCCTCTCATTAAGCTCTCCAATCTGCAGGCACCCTGCATCTATTCCTGATGAAGGACTTTTGCCCAAAACGTCGATTTTCCTGCTCCTTGGATGCTGCCTGACCTGCTGTGCTTTTCCAGCACCACCCTAATCTAGACTCTGGTTTACAGCGTCTGCAGTCCTTGTTTCCACCTTTTTACTCTACCTGGTGCAGTTTTCTGTTTTTGCACATCTTGTCCTTTCCACCCCATTATCCAAATGGCTGCCTTGCCATATGCTTTTTAAGTTTACATTTCCCCACTTCCAGACCATCACCCCACCCCTAAAATTAGTTTAAAGTCCTTTCTACTGTCCTAATTATTTGAGTTCCCTGAATGCTGGTCCCAGCACAGTTCAAGTGAAGCCCGCCCCACTAGGACAGCTCCCTCCTACTCCTGTACTCTTGTCAGAGCCCCATGAATTGAAACCTTTTCCTGCCACACCAATCTTTGAACCAAGTATAACATGTAAAAATAACTGCATTTTTAAAATTTCAACTTGTATCCCTGATTCCCATTGGCCTTCAATTCTGTCGGTCTCAAGTTTTCCTCCTTTAAGGTTATTTTTCTGAGTCTTGATGTTATATCTGGTTTTCTAATACCTCTTTTCATTAATGTGTTGCCCATTGCTTATTGCCTGTAGACTGAGCAGTTTGCTAGACTACTTCAGGTGGCATTTAAGAATCAGTCACAGTAGGCTAGGAGTTAGAGATGGGCCAGGCTGTGTAAGATCAGCAGATTTCCCTTCTTAAAGGGCATTAATGAACCAGATGGGTTTTTCTGACAATTGACAATGGTTCCATGGTTACCGTTCCTAAGACCAGCTTTCATTTTGGATTTTTAAATTGAATTTAAATCTCATAGCTGCAATGGTGGGATTTGGATCCAGAACCTCTGAACATTAACCTGGTCCTCTGGATTATTAATCAAGTGAGACTTGCCAAGCCCTGAGAGGTCCTTGGGAGATTTTATTAAGTAAAAGTTGCTATCGGAGTCTAAGATGTTACAGTAACTCACAATTTGATGCTGCATAATACCCCTCCTGTGACTTTATGATAAACTGTTGGATCACAGTCTAGTATAGTCTCAGGAAGTGCTGAACTGTCAGAGATGTCATCTATTGCTTGTGACTCTTAACCAATGTCACAACAGCCTAAATGTGAAATATCCCACAGCACTTTTTCAAACAAGAGTCAGGGGGGAGGGCAGGAAGGTTTTCTTTGCCAGTCTCTTGGCTGATATCATTTAATGAAAATTTCTAAAGCATTTTATCTGGCCATTATCCCATTGCTGTTAATGGGATCTTCTTGGTTGCTGCTTTCCTCCATTGCCCCACAGGAGATGCCATTCAAAAAACACTTTGGTGCATCCTAAGCCACTGTGTAGATTAAACTTTTCATTTATAATTTCGAACATTTGTAATAATTTATTTTTGTTGTTGTTTTGTCCTTGAAATTTATTTTTTGACATTTTTAGAATCCTAAAGGTTGATGAAATAACAATTGATTGGGTGCAGTAAAAGCAGATTGCAGATTATGCTTCTTTACCCTGTGCTCTGTAATATTGATTATTATTCATTTACAAGGAGATTAGTTATGGTCTGCCAAAAAATCTTTCAATCATTCACACTCACAGGAGAAGCAATCTACTCTTAACATATTCTCAAGCATTAAATACATTTCAAGTATGACATAAATTCCTTTTGAATATGGCAAGTAAATATGGTTGCATTTTTTTACTAAGGCAACAATGAATCTACCTTTTCCATAGACTCATTTAAAAGGTAAAAATTTAGGCCGTTCATTGAAGTTGCATGTGGGAATGGGGTAACTTTATACCAGAAATAGGAGCAAATTACTGCAGATCTGAAATCTGTACTGAAAACAACAAGTAATGGTGAAGCTCTGATGAAGAGTCATCTGGACTCAAACGTTAGCTTGCTCTCTCTGCACAGATGCTGCCTGACCCACTGTGATTTCCAGCATTTCTTGTTTTCACCTTTGTGCATGAGTTACCTGAACTGATCCTCAGTGTTGGGAGTTCTGCTCCCCTGATCCTTCTGGCCTGGCAATCAAAATACCTCAAGATCAGGAGGTATTGGAATTGGAGTGGACGCAGGTTCAATTGAGGCCTTCAGGAAGGTATTGGATGATCATTTGAAGAGAAATAGGGTGCAATGGTATAGGGAAAGAAATAGGAGAGCGTGTTCTCATACTGCTGTGAGAGAAAGTTTTTCTCTTGTTTGTTTTGCACATCACTTTACCTCTACGCCCTTTTGTTTTTGGGCTTGATTGAAAGACATTTCAAACATTCTTCAGCCATTAAGAATTAGTTACCAGCTACGTTACTGAAAACATTTGTCTTTTATTGGCTGTTTGATAAGTGTCTTTTACTTAGCCCTGCACTGCAGCTTTTTCCCACAACTATGCACTCCTTGCATTTCCAATATTGCAACAACAATTTATACTCATGTGGTGTCTTTAACATAAGAAGCACCAATGCATTTTCACAGGGACAAAATGAAACAGAACGTAACAGTGAGCCAAGTACATGTTGATAGTTGATTCTACCAATTTTTTTACACAAACCAAATCTTTAAAAAGCCTTTATGTGAAACACTGGACAAGATTGTTTCAGATTCTTTAAAATAAACAGAAACTGCTGAAAGTACTCATTGGATCTGGCTGCATCTGTGGAGAAAGGAAAATAGTAACCATATCGTAGTTCTGAGATAGAGGGGAAGGGAGAAGTCAGAAGTGTGAGAAATAGCAGATGTTGTTGAGGGCTATGACAGCTGCTGTGAAGTGTAGGGAAAAAGGAAGGCATAGTGTGTGGAAGCCTGCATTACCTGAACAGATGTGACAGAGATGGAGAAACTGGGAGAATATAATGGATAGTGAAACTAATTGGTTAGCCCTTGCAAAGGGCATGGCACAGACACAGTGGGCCAAAGTGGGTACCATTCTATCATTCTTTTGTTCACAGAATTTCTCCATTGCTGGCAAGGCCAATATTTATTTCCTAACTGTCATTGCCCTTGAGGAACTGGTAGCAATCACAAGCTTTCGGAATGCTGCTGCTTTGTCAGGTGAAGTCTGTTGAACTAAAACTTGTCATGTGACTTCTGACCCAGTTCTCTGTAGAAGAACCTTTCTTGAATGGCAGAAGTCCATGGAGGCCTGTGATGCCACTAGGAAGGGAGGCTTCAGGATTTTGACCCAGTGATCATGTAAGAATCATATTTCGAAGTCAGAATGGTGTGTGACTTGAAGAGAAACCTGCTGGTCGTGGTGCTCCCATGTATCAGCTGCCTTCCCAGACAAAAAGGCAAACAGTGAAAATCCAATAACACATTGAATCTAGTCTCATTTTGAGGTGTTCAAGATGAGTTGGATCGGTATGTATCATCAAGTTTTGCTGTTCCTTCCTGTTGTCCTACATGGTGGAGTTTGTGTGCTTGCAAAGTGCTGTCTGGGGAGCCTTGGTGAGCTACTGCAATGCAGTTTGGGGCTCGTACATATTGGTGCCAGTGTATGTAGGTGCTAGATGGAGTGAATGTTGAAGGTGGTGGACAGGATGCCAATTATGTGGGCTCCTTTGTGTGGAAACTCTTGAGTTTTGTTAATCTCATCAAGGCATGCTCCTAACCTATGCCCATACATCGATACAGATAGTGCTAACCAGTGGGAATTGGAATGAAAGAGGTAGCCTGCTTCTGCATTAGCTCTGCATTTAGTAATATCATAAGATCACAGAATTGTTAAGTGGCAGAAGGAGGCTATTCAGCCCATTGTTCCTGTACCTGCTATACTAATGAGCATCACCACCTAGCACCACTCTCCTGCTTTTTCTCTATACCCTTGCACCCATTTCTCTTTAAATGATCATCTACCACCTTCATGAAGGCCTCAATTGAACCTGCATCTACCCCACTTCCAAGCAACACATTCCATACCGCTGTGTGAGAAAGGTTTTCTCTTGCTTCTTTTGCACATCACTTTACGTCTACACACTTTTGTTTTTGTTCTGTTTATGAGAGGAAATGGCTCCTTCCTATCTACTCTACCCAGCCCGCTCATGATGTTGAATGCCAGGAGTGGGACATGTGGTCACCACGTGCAAACACTTCTCCTTTCAAATTATTGTCAACAAGAGGGGCATTATATCTGGGAAGGCTCCTAAGGACTGGCAGTATCCATGAATAAGAAGCCTTTACTCACTAGTTCCCTAGGAACAGACCTCAATGCTGAACTCATCAAATCAGGCTGTCTAATTCCTGCAGATGTGAGTAGCATGGCGTCTTAAAACATCCTGCTGCTTTACAAAATGGATAATAGTAATTTTGCCTGTAAGGCTTAGTACTATACCCATGACTCCTAGTTCAAAAGCAAGCCCCTTATGATCCGCTGTTTTAAGAAATCAGTCCTTTCACATGCTATAGTAGAACAAAGAACAAAGAACAAAGAAAATTTACAGCCCAAGAACAGGCCTTTTGGCCCTCCAAGCCTGAGCCGATCCAAATGTACTGTCTAAACCTGTCGCTCAATTCCACCTAAGTAGTTCTAAGTAGTACATTGCAGGCGAAGATGACAATCATTTTTAACACGAGGTATCTCTTTGGTGATTAACTACAAAAGAAAAATATGATTCAGAACAATTCAATAGGTTATGGACAGTATTGGTAAATATATGTTAAAAATACATAATGCTCACAACAACTTGCATGATGACCTGAAAGAGTAAAACGCACATCATAGAGGCAGCCATCACAGCAAAGATGGACAAGGAGCCCTATAAAAAGAATTTAGTGTCAGAGTTTGATTGAGGAGATAGCTTTTGAGGAGGAGAGAGAATCAGGGAGGGAATTCCATAGGGTAGGGCCTAAACAATTAAAAAACCAGCTGCCAACGGTGGTGTGATTAAAATCAGAAAGATCCAAAGCTCGAATTGTAGGAATGCAGATATCTCAGAGTGTTGTGGGGCTGAGGAAGAAGAAAGGAAAGGGAAAGCTAAAGCCATGGACAGTGTTGAAAACAAGAATAAGAATTTCAAAATCACGGTGTTGCTCAATGTAGGTCGGCAAGTGCTGGGATGGCACTTTGGTGTGGATTGGTGTTGATTTTGCTGTGGAGGAGACCCAGAACTTACATATCCAACCCTCTATTTATCTCTCAGTCCCCTACCCTGCAATTCCTGATGAAGAGCTTATGCCTGAAACATTGACTCTCCTGCTCAAAGATGTTACCTCACCTGCTACGCTTTTCCAGCACCACAGTTTTCGACTCTGACTTTCCAGCATCTGCAGTCCTCACTTTCTTCAGGTTAACAGGCTGAATCAAGAATCTCGCAGGCAGTAAAGATTGGCACCAGTTTAGGTTTACAGGGAATGGCAGATGAGAGATGGCCAGGAGGGCACTGGAACAGTCAAGTCTAAATTTAAGGACTGTTAGGACAGCTGACCAATTATTCCATTGAAACATTAGGCTTCAAGGAGCATTTTAAAGAATAAAGAAAGATGGGGTAGTTGATAGGTTTGTGGAGGGAATTGCAGATCTTAGGGATTGGACAGCTGAGGGTGTGAATGTCAGTGGTGAGTAACAAAAAAACATGAAGCTGCTAGAAGCCAGAAACGAAGAAGCATAGAGATCGTAGAGGGCTATAGATGTCTACAGAGAGATAGGGTGAGTGAGTGAATGGGAAAGATTTGGCAGATGGAATATAATGTGAGAAAATAGGAGGTTGTGCACTTTGGCAGAAAGAGTTGAAGGGATGAACATTATTTAAATGGGAAAAGAATGTAGAAAGCTAAAACACAAATACATTTGAGGTCATTGTGCATGAATCACACAAAGCTAGCATCCAAGTTCAGCAGGTAATAGTGAGGGCAAAGGGACAGTGGCTTTGATTTCAAAGGAAATGGAGTGTTAAAAATAGAAAAGTCTTGTTAAAACTGTACAAGACAATAGTTTGACCATACATGGAGTACAGTGGACATTTTGGTTCCCTTATATATAGAAAGATATTTTGACATTAAAGTCCAAAAAGGATTCCTTAGCTTGATCCCAGGAATGGATATTCTTATGAGGATAGTAGTTTGAGCTTGTACACATTGTAATGTGGAAGAATAACAAGAGATCTTACAGAAGCATTTAAAAATCTTAGGGGATTGACAATGTAGCTGAGAAGAGATTATTTCCCCTTGTGGGAGACTCTAAGATGAGAGAGTATAATCTCAGTGGAAAAACTGCACAGAGACATGTGCATAGTACATGGGCTCTGACCAATTAACTCATAGTCTTCTATAGACTGAGGAGATGTTCTGAATCTCCTGTTTATATGTCAGCCAGGGCTCCCCGATTGGCCCAGATTAACAACATCGAAAAGTGTGACACTGGAAAAGCACAACCGGTTAGGCAGCATCCGAGGAGCAGGAGAGTCAACATGTCAGGTATAAGCCCTTCATCAGGAATATGGGTGGGAAGGGGGCTGAGAGATAAATAAGGGGCAGGGGTAGGGGTAGGACGAAGGTAGCTGGGAACGTGATAGGTAGATGCAAATGGAGGCTGATTGTGATGGTGAGGGCGAAGCAGATAGTGGGAAGGAAGGTTGACAAATAGGACAGGTCAAGAGGGCAGTGCTGAATTAGATCTGGGATAAGGGGAGATTTGGAAACTAGTGAAACTAGAGCTTATAGAGTCCCAAGGCTGAAGGTGAGGCATTCTTCCTCCAGTTGGTGGGTGGCTTTGACTTGGCTGTGGAGGAGACCCAGGACTTGCATGTCCATCCCTCTATTTATCTCTCAGCACCCTACCCTCCAAATCCTGATGAAGGGGTTATGCCCAAAATACCGACTCTCCTGCTTCTCAGATGCTACCTGACCTACTATGTTTTTTCCAGCACCATACTTTTCAACTCTGATTTTCCAGCATCTGCAGTCCTCACTTTCTTCAGGTTAACAGCCTGAATCAAGAGTCTCATAGTCATTCTGATCTGTCTGGGGCTAGTTCCAGCCATGACACTCAGAATAAGAGGTCATCTATTTAAAAAGATGAGGAGGAATTTCTTCACTGACAGTAGTCAATCTGTGGAATTGTTAACTACAGAAAGCTGTCAAGTTTGGGTCATTAAGTATCTCCAAGACTGAAATCCACAGCTTCTTAATCATTAAGGCAATGAATGGTTATGGTAAGAAAATAGGAAAGAGGATTATCAGACCAACCTTGATTTCACTGAATGGTGGAGCAGGTTCAATGGGCTGAATGGCCTATTTCTGCTTCGATGTCATTCCTGTTAAAGGGCTTATGCTTGAAACACTGACTCTCCTGCCCCTCAGATGTTGCCTGACCTGTTGTGCTTTTCCAGCGCCACACTTTTCAACTCCTACATCTAATGATCTTGTAAATATTGAGGCACAGTTCCCTTGATCGACTTGAAAGTGACTGTAATAAGGGATGTAATTGATTACTTTAACTGGTTGCTTTTGTCTCTCTTGAAGATGTATTTCTTCAGCCTGTCTGTCCTGTGTTACAATATAGATCTCAGACCAACCAGGCAGTGTACTTTTGAGACAGTTAGATAGCATCACGACACACAACGTTCCAATGTAAAGGCATCCACTTCACCCTCAGTAGCAGTTACAATGTTAGCAGCCAACTTAGAGTTACTGTATTTTAATGCTGAGTAGGCAGTAAGCAAAGAACTCATATTAAGTGGAAGTCTGAGATTTTAAAACAGTTTAAGTAGTTAATGTTGTGAATAATCTTCATGTTAATTATCTCAACCAAAGCAATCATTGTGATATAGGTTACAAGGACTAGCATATAAGGAGTACTCACATCTTTTTTGCTGGTAGGAGTGTTTTGCCCAGAAACTACACCAGACAGAATGTGGACTACGTAACACTTCAAGACACATACACCTTATTAAGATGCTTTGTTGCATAGTGAGTGACGCTGGAAAGAGCTGAGATTTACTGTTAGTCTGAGCATACTGGTACAAAATACTGAATATGTTATGATCTCTCAGTTCTGCAGCAATTACAAAAAGATGATAGTACTTAATGTTCCTTGCAATCCCTTCCCCCTACACTTCCATTCACTGACAGACTATCCCTGGGGCTCTCAGTCACTGGAGTTTTCTCCAGTTAACAGAATAATTTAACGGCATTGATGCACAAAATATCCTGTACAGCTCCTGTGTTTATTGCGTCTCCACTGTAGCTTCTGAGTGTGATGAGCCAAGGCTGAAGCTTTCTCGCATTATTAAGTCGAGGAAAATCTCAACTATTCTTTGCAGTTTTGCAGCACATACATTATACTAAATAGGGAGATCCTGTTAATGGTAATGAACAACAGTTTGCATATGCAGCAATGGATAATTATTAACCTCTAACTGTAATACTGGATTGTGGGTGATATAGTCTGTAGCACTGCATTCCTGTTAGGTAGCTAAGATTAACAGTTAAAGCTAATTGAATCCAATTTAGCTCAGATCGTTCACAAAAAATAGATTTTGTTTTACTATTTATGTTAAAGGGGACCAACTCAAAGCAGATTCTTTTTAAAATTATCTTCTCCAATGCCTGTCCTCTGTCATTCAACGAGGTGGGATTGAACTCGCCTGGTTCCATTCCTATCTGTTCAGTCAGCCAAAGAATCACAGGCAATGGCTTCTCTTCAGACTTTGGTTGTAGCTGGGTGATATCTCCCACGCAGGTATTAGGAATTCTCTGCATGTTCCAGCTGCGGCTTTGTTTGCAGTAATGCTGAATCACCACACTGTGGGTTCAAGTCCACTTCAGCGTTTAAGCACAGGAGAGTGAAGTTGACACACTATTGTTGTAAGGGAATAGTGCAACTGTTGGAGATGTCATATTTCAGATGAGGCATTAAAGCAAGGTTGCATCTGTCTGTTTTGGTGGATATGACACTATTCCAAAGAAGAGCAGCAGAGTTGTGCTGGTCAATACATAAGTATCCCTTAATTTCTATTAAAGTGAAGTCTACAGTTTAGGTTAGATTACTTACAATGTGGAAACAGGCCCTTCGGCCCAACAAGTCTACACTGACCCTCTGAAGAGCAACCCACCCAGACCCATTCCCAGACTTTTACCCCTTCACCTAACACTATGGGCAATTCAGCATGGCCAATTCACCTAACCTGCACATTTTTGGACTGTGGGAGGAAACCAGAGCACCTGGAGGAAACCCACGCAGACACAGGGAGAATGTGTAAACTCCACACAGACAGTTGCCTGAGGCGGGAATTGAACCCGGGTCTCAGTGCTAACCACTGTGCCACCGTGCTGCCCGTATTACTGAGTGAACAGCGATTGGATCTAATGAACATAAATTCAGAGCATAGATAAATGAGGAAATCCTGTCTGGATCCCTACAGACTCAGGCTCCAATTCCATGTGAGCAGCTGCTGATGATCTGAAACAAGAATAGAAATTGCTGGAGAAACTCAGCAGGTCTGGCAGCATTATTACATGGGTAAAAACAATGACTGCAGATGCTGGAAACCCGATTCTGGATTAGTGGTGCTGGAAGAGCACAGCAGTTCAGGTTGAAGGGCTTTTGCCCGAAATGTCGATTTTACTGCTCCTCGGATGCTGCCTGAAGTGCTGTGCTCTTCCAGCACCACTAATCCAGAATCCAGCATTATTACATTGCTGTTTATGGGAATTTGATGAGCACATTTCAGCAGCTACACTATTTGATCTTGTTTTTATTTGTTCACTTGCAAGGCTAGCATTTTTACCCATTGTTATGCTTCTTGAGTTATATCTAGGCCAGACCAGGTGAGGATTGCAGATTTCCTTCTCCAAAGAACATTATTGAGACAGTGTATTTTATACAACAATCAGCAAAGGCTGCCAACGGTTACCTTTTTAAATTCTGACTTTTTCTTCTATTGAATTCAAAATTCACCATGACCCCAGAACATTAAACCTGGGGCTGTAGATTCCTGACCAGGGGTGGGGAACCTGTGGCCTTCTAGGTCATTGTGTGTGGCCTTTTGAATGAATCCAAATTTTGCAGAACATATCTTTTATTTTTTATTAATATTTTTTTTGTCCTTTATTATTTTTATTTTAATCTTAAAATGAATGTATTTAAAATACCAGCGAGTAGAAAAAAATTCAATGAAATAATCCTCACAGACTGACCGCCACAATTAAAAAATTGGTAAATCATAAGGGTTATTTCAACACATGCTATGCTCATGATTAAGTTTTTTTAGTTAGTTAGTACATTGTAGTTAGATTTTTACAAAATAATGTGAATTTTGAAGAATATATAATTGAAGTTTCTTGGATGCAGCCTTATTAGATTACAACTAATATAATGCGGCCTTCCAACATGAAAAGGTTCCCCACCTCTGTTCCAGACTATGACAACAGTGACATTACCACTTGCCCAGTGGCTACAATTCCAAAGCTATTTCATTGGCTATAAATTGCTTTGAGGCACTGGGAGTAGGAAAAGAGTTATATAAATGCAAGTCATTCTTTCTTTAAAATCTAAAATGGCTTTCTGAAGTGGAGTTGCCGTATTGAGGGAAAGAGACTGAGCTCAACTTTTGAACAACTTATCCACTCGTTCAGTCTCTTCGGGAAACTCAATTTAATTCACAATGGAAATTAAATTCAAAGAAAGCTGTGGAGTGGCTTCATTTTGGAGTGAGAATTTGATTGGTCACTATGTTCATTTGTTACCTGTTCAGCTTGATAGAAGGGGCAAAAACAGTAAGATGAAGGTCAATTAGTGTAAATCACTCTGAGCTTGAAGGTTTCGAAATCTCTTGAATCTACAATGTGCGCTGTTACAGAATGCTCTGATAAATCAGAGTGACATCCTAAACTGGATCTGGCAGATTCAGCAAAAGAGGTTTTTAGCTGCAGCTGAATCACACAGAAGGATAGAAAGAACTCGCTCTTATCTTGTAACTTTCATATCATCATGGTTCCTCAAAGCTACATACAGCCTAATGAATCCATTTTAATGTGGTCACTGTTGATGTCTAAGCAGGCAGATTTGTTACCAATTCGCACATAACCAGGATTAGTGAGCTGTTTTAGCAGTTTTGATTGAGGGTTTAATGTTGGTCAGAGTACTAGTGGAACACCCCTAATCTCCTTTGAATGATGCCAAGGGAACTACAGTGACCAGGAGGGAGCAGATGGGATCTCTGCATAAACTGTTGTCAACACAGGATCTGTTCGACTGGACGGAGCATACCTTGCAGTGCTGCACAAAGAGAGTCATACGTGTTCCTTGGTCAAGGTTCCTCCCTTAACTCCTGCGACTACCAACAGTTATTCCATTGCTAGTATGTGTAACTTTAATATACACAAAAACTAGTAGAAAGTGAGGACTGCAGATGCTGGAGTTCAGAATTGAGAGTATTGTACTGGAAAAGCACAGCAGGTCAGGCAGCATCCAAAGAGCAGGAGAGTCAATGTTTCAAGCATAAGCCAAAAACTGTCATCTTCTACACATAAAAACATTCAATATCATCAGGGTGAATGTGTAAAGGATGTTTCCACCTGTGGGAGAATTTAGAACCTGGACTCGCTACTTAGAAATATTGGTCACTCATTTTAGGTCAGCGATAAAGACAATTTTTGTTTCTCGTGGTGGATCGTGAATCGTTGGGATTGTCTACCTCAAGGTGATGGTCCAGTGATATTATCGCTGGATGGTTAATGCAGGGAGCCAGATAATGCTCTGAGGACCTGAGCTCAAATCCCACCTTGGCAGATGGTGGAATTTGAATTGAAATAGAAAAAGATCTGGAATTAAGAGTCCAATAATGACCATGAATCCATTGTTGATTGTTGGAAAAGCCCAACTGGTTAACTAATGATCTTAAGGAAAGAAAATCTGCCATCCTTACTTGGTCTGGCCGATATGTGGCTCCAGATCCACAGCAAGGTGGCTGACTCTTAATGGCCCTCTGGGCAGTTATGAATGGACAATAAATGCTGGCCTAGCCAGAGACACCCTCATCCTATAAATGAATAAAAGAAGGCAGTAGAAGCAGAGTCTTTGAATGTTTTTGAGGCAGAGGTGACCAGATTGTTAAATAAAACAAAGATCTGCATTAGCTGAGGATCTGAAACTAAAACAAAAATGGTAGGATCAGTGGAGAGAAGTTAATATTTTGAGTCGAGTGATCCCTCTTCAGAACTGCTTACCTGTCTTTTCTCTCTGTCTAGGCTTCATCCCCAACAATCCACTCACTTCTTCTCCCTGTCCCTCCCAAACTTTATCTTCAGCATATATACCATCTTTTCTGAGCTACTATCTGAGGAATGGTCACTGGAATTCTAACACTAACCCTGCTTTCTCTCCACAGGTGCTGTCAGACCTGTTGAGTTTCTACAGCAGTATCAGTTTGTGTGGATACATTCTCGGTAAGCCAAGAGATACAAGGTTATTGGGGTTAGGTGTCGAGTAATCAGAACATCCATGGTTTCATTGGATAGTGGAGGAGACTTAAGAGCTTCTTGATGAAAGGCCTATGCTTGAAACATCGACTCTCCTGCTCCTCGGATGCTGCCTGAGCGGCTGTGCTTTTCCAGTGCCACACTCTTACACTCTGATTTTCACTATCTGCAGTCCTCTCTTTCTCCTCCCTGACCTATTCCAGTTCCAATTTCAAACATGCACATAAAACAATAACTATGATAATTAAATGTAGATTCATTTTTAAAACTGTTTTTGACAAATCTAATAATTCACCACATTCTTATCTAAAAACACTTACTTTATTTTCATGTTTTTCTTTCATATTTGAACCTTTTACACAGGAACCCATTCAGGCAGCTGTGGTTGTGCTAGCTTATTGAAAGAGCAGTCTTTTATAGATCCATACCTCAGCATAGCCCTACAAATGAAGTCTCCTCAGTGTCCAATTACTGTTTAATGATTTCCATCAAATCTGATTCAGCGACCCTTTCAGGAGGCAGATTCCATTTTTTAACAACCTTCTCATAGAATCCCTAATGTGAAGAAAGAGGCCATTCAGCCCATCAAGTCTATCCCTTTACAGAGAATTCCACCAAGACCCATCTGCGTAACTTCACACTTCCCAAGGCTAACCCAACGAGCCTGCACACCCCTGGACACTATGGATAATTTCCTATGGTCAATCCACCCTAACCTGCACATCTTTGGACTCTGGGAGGAAACTGGAGAACCCAGAGGAAACCCATGCAGACACAGGGAGAATGTGCAAACTCCACGCAGACTGCCTGTGTGGAGTTTGCACATTCTCCCCGTGTCTGTGTGGATTTCCTCTGGGTGCTCCGGTTACCTCCCACAGT